>NC_084998.1:0-2500 GCF_963854185.1 Sardina pilchardus | reverse complement strand
GGTTAGGGTTAGGGTTAGGGTTAGGGTTAGGGTTAGGGTTAGGGTTAGGGTTAGGGTTAGGGTTAGGGTTAGGGTTAGGGTTAGGGTTAGGGTTAGGGTTAGGGTTAGGGTTAGGGTTAGGGTTAGGGTTAGGGTTAGGGTTAGGGTTAGGGTTAGGGTTAGGGTTAGGGTTAGGGTTAGGGTTAGGGTTAGGGTTAGGGTTAGGGTTAGGGTTAGGGTTAGGGTTAGGGTTAGGGTTAGGGTTAGGGTTAGGGTTAGGGTTAGGGTTAGGGTTAGGGTTAGGGTTAGGGTTAGGGTTAGGGTTAGGGTTAGGGTTAGGGTTAGGGTTAGGGTTAGGGTTAGGGTTAGGGTTAGGGTTAGGGTTAGGGTTAGGGTTAGGGTTAGGGTTAGGGTTAGGGTTAGGGTTAGGGTTAGGGTTAGGGTTAGGGTTAGGGTTAGGGTTAGGGTTAGGGTTAGGGTTAGGGTTAGGGTTAGGGTTAGGGTTAGGGTTAGGGTTAGGGTTAGGGTTAGGGTTAGGGTTAGGGTTAGGGTTAGGGTTAGGGTTAGGGTTAGGGTTAGGGTTAGGGTTAGGGTTAGGGTTAGGGTTAGGGTTAGGGTTAGGGTTAGGGTTAGGGTTAGGGTTAGGGTTAGGGTTAGGGTTAGGGTTAGGGTTAGGGTTAGGGTTAGGGTTAGGGTTAGGGTTAGGGTTAGGGTTAGGGTTAGGGTTAGGGTTAGGGTTAGGGTTAGGGTTAGGGTTAGGGTTAGGGTTAGGGTTAGGGTTAGGGTTAGGGTTAGGGTTAGGGTTAGGGTTAGGGTTAGGGTTAGGGTTAGGGTTAGGGTTAGGGTTAGGGTTAGGGTTAGGGTTAGGGTTAGGGTTAGGGTTAGGGTTAGGGTTAGGGTTAGGGTTAGGGTTAGGGTTAGGGTTAGGGTTAGGGTTAGGGTTAGGGTTAGGGTTAGGGTTAGGGTTAGGGTTAGGGTTAGGGTTAGGGTTAGGGTTAGGGTTAGGGTTAGGGTTAGGGTTAGGGTTAGGGTTAGGGTTAGGGTTAGGGTTAGGGTTAGGGTTAGGGTTAGGGTTAGGGTTAGGGTTAGGGTTAGGGTTAGGGTTAGGGTTAGGGTTAGGGTTAGGGTTAGGGTTAGGGTTAGGGTTAGGGTTAGGGTTAGGGTTAGGGTTAGGGTTAGGGTTAGGGTTAGGGTTAGGGTTAGGGTTAGGGTTAGGGTTAGGGTTAGGGTTAGGGTTAGGGTTAGGGTTAGGGTTAGGGTTAGGGTTAGGGTTAGGGTTAGGGTTAGGGTTAGGGTTAGGGTTAGGGTTAGGGTTAGGGTTAGGGTTAGGGTTAGGGTTAGGGTTAGGGTTAGGGTTAGGGTTAGGGTTAGGGTTAGGGTTAGGGTTAGGGTTAGGGTTAGGGTTAGGGTTAGGGTTAGGGTTAGGGTTAGGGTTAGGGTTAGGGTTAGGGTTAGGGTTAGGGTTAGGGTTAGGGTTAGGGTTAGGGTTAGGGTTAGGGTTAGGGTTAGGGTTAGGGTTAGGGTTAGGGTTAGGGTTAGGGTTAGGGTTAGGGTTAGGGTTAGGGTTAGGGTTAGGGTTAGGGTTAGGGTTAGGGTTAGGGTTAGGGTTAGGGTTAGGGTTAGGGTTAGGGTTAGGGTTAGGGTTAGGGTTAGGGTTAGGGTTAGGGTTAGGGTTAGGGTTAGGGTTAGGGTTAGGGTTAGGGTTAGGGTTAGGGTTAGGGTTAGGGTTAGGGTTAGGGTTAGGGTTAGGGTTAGGGTTAGGGTTAGGGTTAGGGTTAGGGTTAGGGTTAGGGTTAGGGTTAGGGTTAGGGTTAGGGTTAGGGTTAGGGTTAGGGTTAGGGTTAGGGTTAGGGTTAGGGTTAGGGTTAGGGTTAGGGTTAGGGTTAGGGTTAGGGTTAGGGTTAGGGTTAGGGTTAGGGTTAGGGTTAGGGTTAGGGTTAGGTTAGGGTTAGGGTTAGGGTTAGGGTTAGGGTTAGGGTTAGGGTTAGGGTTAGGGTTAGGGTTAGGGGTTAGGGTTAGGGTTAGGGTTAGGGTTAGGGTTAGGGTTAGGGTTAGGGTTAGGGTTAGGGTTAGGGTTAGGGTTAGGGTTAGGGTTAGGGTTAGGGTTAGGGTTAGGGTTAGGGTTAGGGTTAGGGTTAGGGTTAGGGTTAGGGTTAGGGTTAGGGTTAGGGTTAGGGTTAGGGGTTAGGGTTAGGGTTAGGGTTAGGGTTAGGGTTAGGGTTAGGGTTAGGGTTAGGGTTAGGGTTAGGGTTAGGGTTAGGGTTAGGGTTAGGGTTAGGGTTAGGGTTAGGGTTAGGGTTAGGTTAGGGTTAGGGTTAGGGTTAGGGTTAGGGTTAGGGTTAGGGTTAGGGTTAGGTTAGGGTTAGGGTTAGGGTTAGGGTTAGGGTTAGGGTTAGGGTTAGGGTTAGGGTTAGGGTTAGGGTTAGGGTTAGGGTAGGGTTAGGGTTAGGGTTAGGGTTAGGGTTAGGGTTAGGGTTAGGGTTAGGGTTAGGGTTAGGGTTAGGGTTAGGGTTAGGGTTAG
>NC_084997.1:40604648-40608600 GCF_963854185.1 Sardina pilchardus | reverse complement strand
CTAACCCTAACCCCTAACCCTAACCCTAACCCTAACCCTAACCCTAACCCTAACCCTAACCCTAACCCTAACCCTAACCCTAACCCTAACCCTAACCCTAACCCTAACCCTAACCCTAACCCTAACCCTAACCCTAACCCTAACCCTAACCCTAACCCTAACCCTAACCTAACCCTAACCCTAACCCTAACCCTAACCCTAACCCTAACCCTAACCCTAACCTAACCCTAACCCTAACCCTAACCCTAACCCTAACCCTAACCCTAACCCTAACCCTAACCCTAACCCTAACCCTAACCCTAACCCTAACCCTAACCCTAACCTAACCCTAACCCTAACCCTAACCCTAACCCTAACCCTAACCCTAACCCTAACCCTAACCCTAACCCTAACCCTAACCCTAACCCTAACCCTAACCCTAACCCTAACCCTAACCCTAACCCTAACCCTAACCCTAACCCTAACCCTAACCCTAACCCTAACCCTAACCCTAACCCTAACCCTAACCCTAACCCTAACCCTAACCCTAACCCTAACCCTAACCCTAACCCTAACCCTAACCCTAACCCTAACCCTAACCCTAACCCTAACCCTAACCCTAACCCTAACCCTAACCCTAACCCTAACCCTAACCCTAACCCTAACCCTAACCCTAACCCTAACCCTAACCCTAACCCTAACCCTAACCCTAACCCTAACCCTAACCCTAACCCTAACCCTAACCCTAACCCTAACCCTAACCCTAACCCTAACCCTAACCCTAACCCTAACCCTAACCCTAACCCTAACCCTAACCCTAACCCTAACCCTAACCCTAACCCTAACCCTAACCCTAACCCTAACCCTAACCCTAACCCTAACCCTAACCCTAACCCTAACCCTAACCCTAACCCTAACCCTAACCCTAACCCTAACCCTAACCCTAACCCTAACCCTAACCCTAACCCTAACCCTAACCCTAACCCTAACCCTAACCCTAACCCTAACCCTAACCCTAACCCTAACCCTAACCCTAACCCTAACCCTAACCCTAACCCTAACCCTAACCCTAACCCTAACCCTAACCCTAACCCTAACCCTAACCCTAACCCTAACCCTAACCCTAACCCTAACCCTAACCCTAACCCTAACCCTAACCCTAACCCTAACCCTAACCCTAACCCTAACCCTAACCCTAACCCTAACCCTAACCCTAACCCTAACCCTAACCCTAACCCTAACCCTAACCCTAACCCTAACCCTAACCCTAACCCTAACCCTAACCCTAACCCTAACCCTAACCCTAACCCTAACCCTAACCCTAACCCTAACCCTAACCCTAACCCTAACCCTAACCCTAACCCTAACCCTAACCCTAACCCTAACCCTAACCCTAACCCTAACCCTAACCCTAACCCTAACCCTAACCCTAACCCTAACCCTAACCCTAACCCTAACCCTAACCCTAACCCTAACCCTAACCCTAACCCTAACCCTAACCCTAACCCTAACCCTAACCCTAACCCTAACCCTAACCCTAACCCTAACCCTAACCCTAACCCTAACCCTAACCCTAACCCTAACCCTAACCCTAACCCTAACCCTAACCCTAACCCTAACCCTAACCCTAACCCTAACCCTAACCCTAACCCTAACCCTAACCCTAACCCTAACCCTAACCCTAACCCTAACCCTAACCCTAACCCTAACCCTAACCCTAACCCTAACCCTAACCCTAACCCTAACCCTAACCCTAACCCTAACCCTAACCCTAACCCTAACCCTAACCCTAACCCTAACCCTAACCCTAACCCTAACCCTAACCCTAACCCTAACCCTAACCCTAACCCTAACCCTAACCCTAACCCTAACCCTAACCCTAACCCTAACCCTAACCCTAACCCTAACCCTAACCCTAACCCTAACCCTAACCCTAACCCTAACCCTAACCCTAACCCTAACCCTAACCCTAACCCTAACCCTAACCCTAACCCTAACCCTAACCCTAACCCTAACCCTAACCCTAACCCTAACCCTAACCCTAACCCTAACCCTAACCCTAACCCTAACCCTAACCCTAACCCTAACCCTAACCCTAACCCTAACCCTAACCCTAACCCTAACCCTAACCCTAACCCTAACCCTAACCCTAACCCTAACCCTAACCCTAACCCTAACCCTAACCCTAACCCTAACCCTAACCCTAACCCTAACCCTAACCCTAACCCTAACCCTAACCCTAACCCTAACCCTAACCCTAACCCTAACCCTAACCCTAACCCTAACCCTAACCCTAACCCTAACCCTAACCCTAACCCTAACCCTAACCCTAACCCTAACCCTAACCCTAACCCTAACCCTAACCCTAACCCTAACCCTAACCCTAACCCTAACCCTAACCCTAACCCTAACCCTAACCCTAACCCTAACCCTAACCCTAACCCTAACCCTAACCCTAACCCTAACCCTAACCCTAACCCTAACCCTAACCCTAACCCTAACCCTAACCCTAACCCTAACCCTAACCCTAACCCTAACCCTAACCCTAACCCTAACCCTAACCCTAACCCTAACCCTAACCCTAACCCTAACCCTAACCCTAACCCTAACCCTAACCCTAACCCTAACCCTAACCCTAACCCTAACCCTAACCCTAACCCTAACCCTAACCCTAACCCTAACCCTAACCCTAACCCTAACCCTAACCCTAACCCTAACCCTAACCCTAACCCTAACCCTAACCCTAACCCTAACCCTAACCCTAACCCTAACCCTAACCCTAACCCTAACCCTAACCCTAACCCTAACCCTAACCCTAACCCTAACCCTAACCCTAACCCTAACCCTAACCCTAACCCTAACCCTAACCCTAACCCTAACCCTAACCCTAACCCTAACCCTAACCCTAACCCTAACCCTAACCCTAACCCTAACCCTAACCCTAACCCTAACCCTAACCCTAACCCTAACCCTAACCCTAACCCTAACCCTAACCCTAACCCTAACCCTAACCCTAACCCTAACCCTAACCCTAACCCTAACCCTAACCCTAACCCTAACCCTAACCCTAACCCTAACCCTAACCCTAACCCTAACCCTAACCCTAACCCTAACCCTAACCCTAACCCTAACCCTAACCCTAACCCTAACCCTAACCCTAACCCTAACCCTAACCCTAACCCTAACCCTAACCCTAACCCTAACCCTAACCCTAACCCTAACCCTAACCCTAACCCTAACCCTAACCCTAACCCTAACCCTAACCCTAACCCTAACCCTAACCCTAACCCTAACCCTAACCCTAACCCTAACCCTAACCCTAACCCTAACCCTAACCCTAACCCTAACCCTAACCCTAACCCTAACCCTAACCCTAACCCTAACCCTAACCCTAACCCTAACCCTAACCCTAACCCTAACCCTAACCCTAACCCTAACCCTAACCCTAACCCTAACCCTAACCCTAACCCTAACCCTAACCCTAACCCTAACCCTAACCCTAACCCTAACCCTAACCCTAACCCTAACCCTAACCCTAACCCTAACCCTAACCCTAACCCTAACCCTAACCCTAACCCTAACCCTAACCCTAACCCTAACCCTAACCCTAACCCTAACCCTAACCCTAACCCTAACCCTAACCCTAACCCTAACCCTAACCCTAACCCTAACCCTAACCCTAACCCTAACCCTAACCCTAACCCTAACCCTAACCCTAACCCTAACCCTAACCCTAACCCTAACCCTAACCCTAACCCTAACCCTAACCCTAACCCTAACCCTAACCCTAACCCTAACCCTAACCCTAACCCTAACCCTAACCCTAACCCTAACCCTAACCCTAACCCTAACCCTAACCCTAACCCTAACCCTAACCCTAACCCTAACCCTAACCCTAACCCTAACCCTAACCCTAACCCTAACCCTAACCCTAACCCTAACCCTAACCCTAACCCTAACCCTAACCCTAACC
>NC_084997.1:40527148-40599648 GCF_963854185.1 Sardina pilchardus | reverse complement strand
TCAACTTCCAACTATTTCACACCGATGCAGGCAAGGACAGTCTGCGGGGAAACAGGCACCCAAAGCTGGGTAGGTGTTATTCCGGAATTGCTACTTCAACTTCCAACTACATCACACCGATGCAGGCAAGGACAGTCTGCGGGGAAACAGGCACCCAAAGCTGGGTAGGTGTTATTCCGGAATTGCTACTTCAACTTCCAACTATATCACACCGATGCAGGCAAGGACCCTCTACTTCAAGTCTGCGGGGAAATGGGCACCCAAAGCTGGGTAGGCATTAAGGTGTTATTCCAAAAAATGCTACTTCAACTTCCAACTATTTCACACCGATGCAGGCAAGGACAGTCTGCGGGGAAACAGGCACCCAAAGCTGGGTAGGTGTTATTCCGGATTTGCTACTTCAACTTCCAACTACATCACACCGATGCAGGCAAGGACAGTCTGCGGGGAAACAGGCACCCAAAGCTGGGTAGGCATTAGGGTGTTATTCTGGAATTGCTACTTCAACTTCCAACTACATCACACCGATGCAGGCAAGGACAGTCTGCGGGGAAACAGGCACCCAAAGCTGGGTAGGCATTAGGGTGTTATTCCGGAATTGCTACTTCAATTTCCAACTACATCACACCGATGCAGGCAAGGACAGTCTGCGGGGAAACAGGCACCCAAAGCTGGGTAGATTTTATTCCGGATTTGCTACTTCAACTTCCAACTACATCACACCGATGAAGGCAAGGACAGTCTGCGGGGAAACAGGCACCCAAAGCTGGGTAGATTTTATTCCGGAATTGCTACTTCAACTTCCAACTACATCACACCGATGAAGGCAAGGACAGTCTGCGGGGAAACAGGCACCCAAAGCTGGGTAGGTGTTATTCCGGAATTGCTACTTCAACTTCCAACTACATCACACCGATGCAGGCAAGGACCCTCTACTTCAAGTCTGCGGGGAAATAGGCACCCAAAGCTGGGTAGGCATTAAGGTGTTATTCCGAAAAATGCTACTTCAACTTCCAACTATTTCACACCGATGCAGGCAAGGACAGTCTGCGGGGAAACAGGCACCCAAAGCTGGGTAGGTGTTATTCCGGAATTGCTACTTCAACTTCCAACTACATCACACCGATGCAGGCAAGGACAGTCTGCGGGGAAACAGGCACCCAAAGCTGGGTAGGTGTTATTCCGGAATTGCTACTTCAACTTCCAACTACATCACACCGATGCAGGCAAGGACAGTCTGCGGGGAAACAGGCACCCAAAGCTGGGTAGATTTTATTCTGGATTTGCTACTTCAACTTCCAACTACATCACACCGATGCAGGCAAGGACAGTCTGCGGGGAAACAGGCACCCAAAGCTGGGTAGGTGTTATTCCGGATTTGCTACTTCAACTTCCAACTACATCACACCGATGCAGGCAAGGACAGTCTGCGGGGAAATAGGCACCCAAAGCTGGGTAGATTTTATACCGGAATTGCTACTTCAACTTCCAACTACATCACACCGATGAAGGCAAGGACAGTCTGCGGGGAAACAGGCACCCAAAGCTGGGTAGGTGTTATTCCGGAATTGCTACTTCAACTTCCAACTATATCACACCGATGCAGGCAAGGACCCTCTACTTCAAGTCTGCGGGGAAATAGGCACCCAAAGCTGGGTAGGCATTAAGGTGTTATTCCAAAAAATGCTACTTCAACTTCCAACTATTTCACACCGATGCAGGCAAGGACAGTCTGCGGGGAAACAGGCACCCAAAGCTGGGTAGGTGTTATTCCGGATTTGCTACTTCAACTTCCAACTACATCACACCGATGCAGGCAAGGACAGTCTGCGGGGAAACAGGCACCCAAAGCTGGGTAGGCATTAGGGTGTTATTCTGGAATTGCTACTTCAACTTCCAACTACATCACACCGATGCAGGCAAGGACAGTCTGCGGGGAAACAGGCACCCAAAGCTGGGTAGGCATTAGGGTGTTATTCCGGAATTGCTACTTCAATTTCCAACTACATCACACCGATGCAGGCAAGGACAGTCTGCGGGGAAACAGGCACCCAAAGCTGGGTAGATTTTATTCCGGATTTGCTACTTCAACTTCCAACTACATCACACCGATGAAGGCAAGGACAGTCTGCGGGGAAACAGGCACCCAAAGCTGGGTAGATTTTATTCCGGAATTGCTACTTCAACTTCCAACTACATCACACCGATGAAGGCAAGGACAGTCTGCGGGGAAACAGGCACCCAAAGCTGGGTAGGTGTTATTCCGGAATTGCTACTTCAACTTCCAACTACATCACACCGATGCAGGCAAGGACCCTCTACTTCAAGTCTGCGGGGAAATAGGCACCCAAAGCTGGGTAGGCATTAAGGTGTTATTCCGAAAAATGCTACTTCAACTTCCAACTATTTCACACCGATGCAGGCAAGGACAGTCTGCGGGGAAACAGGCACCCAAAGCTGGGTAGGTGTTATTCCGGAATTGCTACTTCAACTTCCAACTACATCACACCGATGCAGGCAAGGACAGTCTGCGGGGAAACAGGCACCCAAAGCTGGGTAGGTGTTATTCCGGAATTGCTACTTCAACTTCCAACTACATCACACCGATGCAGGCAAGGACAGTCTGCGGGGAAACAGGCACCCAAAGCTGGGTAGATTTTATTCTGGATTTGCTACTTCAACTTCCAACTACATCACACCGATGCAGGCAAGGACAGTCTGCGGGGAAACAGGCACCCAAAGCTGGGTAGGTGTTATTCCGGATTTGCTACTTCAACTTCCAACTACATCACACCGATGCAGGCAAGGACAGTCTGCGGGGAAATAGGCACCCAAAGCTGGGTAGATTTTATACCGGAATTGCTACTTCAACTTCCAACTACATCACACCGATGAAGGCAAGGACAGTCTGCGGGGAAACAGGCACCCAAAGCTGGGTAGGTGTTATTCCGGAATTGCTACTTCAACTTCCAACTATATCACACCGATGCAGGCAAGGACCCTCTACTTCAAGTCTGCGGGGAAATAGGCACCCAAAGCTGGGTAGGCATTAAGGTGTTATTCCAAAAAATGCTACTTCAACTTCCAACTATTTCACACCGATGCAGGCAAGGACAGTCTGCGGGGAAACAGGCACCCAAAGCTGGGTAGGTGTTATTCCGGATTTGCTACTTCAACTTCCAACTACATCACACCGATGCAGGAAAAGACAGTCTGTGGGGAAACAGGCACCCAAAGCTGGGTAGGCATTAGGGTGTTATTCTGGAATTGCTACTTCAACTTCCAACTACATCACACCGATGCAGGCAAGGACAGTCTGCGGGGAAACAGGCACCCAAAGCTGGGTAGGCATTAGGGTGTTATTCCGGAATTGCTACTTCAACTTCCAACTACATCACACCGATGCAGGCAAGGACAGTCTGCGGGGAAACAGGCACCCAAAGCTGGGTAGGCATTAGGGTGTTATTCCGGAATTGCTACTTCAACTTCCAACTACATCACACCGATGCAGGCAAGGACAGTCTGCGGGGAAACAGGCACCCAAAGCTGGGTAGGCATTAAGGTGTTATTCCGGAATTGCTACTTCAACTTCCAACTATATCACACCGATGCAGGCAAGGACCCTCTACTTCAAGTCTGCGGGGAAATAGGCACCCAAAGCTGGCTAGGTATTAAGGTGATATTCAGGAATTTGGACCTTACCTTACAACTTTTTGACATCCAGGCAGGGACCCCCCTACAGAATATCTGCAGGCTAAGCAGCACCCAATTTTGGATAGGCAGTCAGTAGATATTCCGTAACTTGGACTTCAGATTCCAGATTTTTTACTTTTACAACTTCTTACATTTTTGTTGAGATAAAAGAAGAACATTGATTCACTCTTTTTCACTTTTTTTATTGAGACAGTTAGACAACTTTGCTTCAACCATGTGAAGAAGAAAAATAAATAAATAAATTTTAGCCTGTCTGCTAGCACTCTTCATGGACTTCACTGCATTTCATCCCCATCACTTTCTCCCCCTGAGGATGCAGAGTCTCCTGACCCACTCGTGTCACCCCCTGAGGATGTAGAGTCCCCTGACCCACTTTTGTCAGATACAGAGCTAGAGGACTCTGCTCCTGCCTCCTGCTCATTCCCCTGCTCCTTTTCCTCTGGGACCTCAGATGTTGCCTGATCCTCATTTTCCTGACCCTGACCTTGCGCTTGCTCACCTGCCTCCTTTTCCTCAGTCTGCTTTGCCATATCTGTACAAATCATCAGACATGTAAAGGATATATCATGACAATGGTTACAAAATCAAGAAAATGCCAAAAATGAGACCTACTTGCGGTGACTGCTCTCACGTATGACAGCAGTACATCAAGCCTCGTATTTAGGTGCCTTCTGGCTTCTGGCACATCTGTCTGCAGGAGAGAAACAGAGAAAATCTTTACTCACTGGAATCAAGCTCAGAGCTACTAGGCTGTGCTTCCTTCTGGCCCTGCTCCATTACCTCCTTCACCTGACCCTCAGTGTCTTCACACTGCTCTGCCTCAGTTATCCCTGCCTCAGTCTGCACTGCCTCAGTCTGCACAGGCTCAGTCTGCACTACCTCAGTCTGCACAGGCTCCTCTTCAATCCTTGGCATATGACCTGTACAATTCATCAGACATTTAGAAGGCACCCTAAATCGGTTAGGCAGCCAGGTGATATTCCGGAACTGGGACTTCAAAGACACATCATGACAATGGTTACAAAATCAAGAAAACACCACAAATGAGACCTACTTGCAGGTGGTGTGGCAGATTTAATGGGGGACTTCATGAAATATATCATATATCCAGCCTGGTTTGTCTGGTCTGCTTTGATGAGGTCTCAGGCACATAGTAGAGCCTGGCAGTTTTTAGATCGTGGCCCATTGCCTTAGATGTATTGAAAAAAAGTGTCTGCAGTGCATTGTGATACCCAGGGAGGCTTGATCTCACATTGCAAAACTCCCATAGATTTCTGTACAGTTCCTTTTCAATGCAGACCTTGGCAGCTCCAAAGCTCTTAGCTGTTTCTCTGGATCTAAGTAACAGAGTTGGAAGGGAAATAGGCACCCAAAGCTGGGTAGGCATGAAGGTGTTATTCCGGAATTGCTACTTCAAATTCCAACTATATCACACCGATGCAGGCAAGGACACTCTGCGGGAAAATAGGCACCCAAAGCTGGGTAGGCATTAAGGTGTTATTCCGGAATTGCTACTTCAACTTCCAACTATATCACACTGATGCAGGCAAGGACACTCTGCGGGGAAATAGGCACCCAAAGCTGGGTAGGCATTAAGGTGTTATTCCGGAATTGCTACTTCAGCTGCTATGTCAGCAACTATACATGCTACATGGACTTCCAGAAAAGCTACGCAATATTCCACAACAACTACATAAACTGCCAGGAAAGCTACAAGCCTTGGATAGCTTTATGGCGGCAAAGGTGAATTAAAGACATGACAACTTCACTTATCACTCAAACATTTTTATGTTATTTGTTCAAACATTCTTCATAGTATAGTATGAGAACCATTATGTAATAAATCATGAGCAGCATGGCGAAGATGACCAAACTGACAGAGAGAGTGTACACATTGCAAGGCGCACACACACATGCACCATCTTCACAGTGGCATCTGTGAGAGAAAAAGAGTATTTTTTGTGAAAATATTGGGAAATTCACTTGATGAGTGCACACAATATGCAATATCAGTGTATCTAAAGAGAAACCACACTTGCCTGCAGCATCCTCCGCTTTCAGTGTCTTGTTCCCGTTGGCCACCCAGATCGTTCTGGCGAAGCGGTCGCACCATAACAGCAACTACATGTGGTCAAGCCAGACAGTAACATAGAATTTCAACTTTTTGACAGTAAAGCTTTTGGACATAATGAAAATAAAACAGAGTGAAAAGTTCCACACACCTGACATGTTTTCGCTGCGGACTCTCTCCAGTAGCTCATTGTCTCGGAAGCCTCCAGCATGCATCGTCTCATTCGGTTTGATTCTGCTCACACGTGGGTTTGGCTATTTATACCCTTGGTGACGTGTAGTGACATAGTTGAGGAATATGAACCAATTACAGTTGAGCGTAGTCATTTCCACATTTGCTATATATGCTTCCACATTTGCTACACATGCTTCCACATTTGCTACACATGCTTGCCTACCCGACTTTGGGTGCCCAATTCCCCGCAGACATTCAATAGAGGGTCCCTGCCTGGATCTAAGTAACAGAGTTGGAAGTTAAAGGCGCATTTCTGGAATATCACCTTATTGCCTACCCGACTTTGGGTGCCCAATTCCCCGCAGACATTCAACAGAGGGTCCCTGCCTGGATCTAAGTAACAGAGTTGGAAGTGGAAGTAACAGTTCTGGAATATGTGCATAAATTCCATGATTGCCAGAATTGCAATGGCTTGCTCCTCCTCCCTTAAGCCACGCCCCTCCCAGCCCCAGAAGAGAATAAATACAAGGTCCCTAGTGTTACAGACCACATGGAGAGGAAGAGATGGAAGAGAGAAAGCCAGACGGAACACAGAAGCAAAAGGTGCTGGAAGGAGGCGAGGGAAAAGACCTGATGCCGGACATGAACCCAAAGCCAGGAGATACAGAGAGTGGACATCCAGGATCGGGAGGCGGCAAAAGTGGACCTCCGAAGGTCTCAAGACACACCCAGACTGAGGGACGTGCCAAACCCACACCACGCCTGAGATCACCGACTCCCGAGGACGATATGGAAAAGAGGATTTTGTCGAGTCAGCCACAGGATGATGAAGCATCCAAGATTGACACAAAAGATCCCCCTAAGTATTGGGGTGACTCCCTGCCCATTGACTGACTCCCACACTTTTAAGTTTACCTTTTCATTTTTTTTTCTGTTGTTTGGCTTTGCAAATAAAGTTAACAAATGTTCAAAGAAAAAAAATGTATCGTTGAAAAATGATGTGAATGAAAAATATGACAAAGAAATGTATTGTCAGAAAAATCTAAACAATCACAATAAAAAAAAATGAAAAATGCCTGGATCGAAGTAGCAAAGTTGGAAGTTAATGTCGCATTTCCGGAATATCACCTTCCTTTCTACCCGACTTTGGGTGCCCAATTCCACGCAGACATTCAATAGAGGGTCCCTGCCTGGATCTAAGTAGCAGAGTTGGAAGTTAACGTCGCATTTCTGGAATTACACCTTATTGCCTACCCGACTTTAGGTGCCCAATTCCCCGCAGACATTCAATACAGGGTCCCTGCCTGGATCTAAGTAGCAGAGTTGGAAGTTAACGTCGCATTTCTGGAATTACACCTTATTGCCTACCCGACTTTAGGTGCCCAATTCCCCGCAGACATTCACATGAGGGTCCCTTCCACTGTATGTCTATGGGGAAAAGAGCACCCAGAGTCAGGCAAGGACCCTCCAGTGGATGTCTTGGGGGAAATGATCACTCAGAGTCTGGCAGGAACCTTCCAGTGGATGTCTTGGGGAAAATGAGCACCCAGAGTTGGGCAGAGACCCTCCAGTGGATGTCTTGGGGGAAATGAGCACCCAAAGTCAGGCAGGGACCCTCCACTGTATGTCTATGGGGAAAAGAACATCCAGAGTCAGGCAGGGACCCTCCAATGGATGTCTTGGGGGAAATGAGCACCCAGAGTCTGGCAGGGACCCTCTAGTGGATGTCTAGGGGGAAATGAGCACCCAGAGTCAGACAGGGACCCTCCAGTGTTTGTCTATGGGGAAATGAGCACCCAGAGTCAGGCAGGGACCCTCCAGTGTTTGTCTATGGGGAAAAGAGCACCCAGAGTCTGGCAGGGACCCTCTAGTGGATGTCTAGGGGGAAATGAGCACCCAGAGTCAGGCAGGGACCCTCCAGTGTTTGTCTATGGGGAAATGAGCACCCAGAGTCAGGCAGGGACCCTCCAGTGTTTGTCTATGGGGAAAAGAGCATCCAGAGTCAGGCAGGGACCCTCCACTGTATGTCTATGGGGAAAAGAACATCCAGAGTCAGGCAGGGACCCTCCAATGGATGTCTTGGGGGAAATGATCACCCAGAGTCTGGCAGGGACACTCTAGTGGATGTCTAGGGGGAAATGAGCACCCAGAGTCAGGCAGGGACCCTCCAGTGTTTGTCTATGGGGAAATGAGCACCCAGAGTCAGGCAGGGACCCTCCAGTATTTGTCTATGGGGAAAAGAGCACCCAGAGTCAGGCAGGGACCCTCCACTGTATGTCTATGGGGAAAAGAACATCCAGAGTCAGGCAGGGACCCTCCAATGGATGTCTTGGGGGAAATGAGCACCCAGAGTCTGGCAGGGACCCTCTAGTGGATGTCTAGGGGGAAATGAGCACCCAGAGTCAGGCAGGGACCCTCCAGTGTTTGTCTATGGGGAAATGAGCACCCAGAGTCAGGCAGGGACCCTCCAGTGTTTGTCTATGGGGAAAAGAGCACCCAGAGTCAGGCAGGGACCCTCCACTGTATGTCTATGGGGAAAAGAACATCCAGAGTCAGGCAGGGACCCTCCAATGGATGTCTTGGGGGAAATGAGCACCCCGAGTCTGGCAGGGACCCTCTAGTGGATGTCTAGGGGGAAATGAGCACCCAGAGTCAGGCAGGGACCCTCCAGTGTTTGTCTATGGGGAAATGAGCACCCAGAGTCAGGCAGGGACCCTCCAGTGTTTGTCTATGGGGAAAAGAGCACCCAGAGTCTGGCAGGGACCCTCTAGTGGATGTCTAGGGGGATATGAGCACCCAGAGTCAGGCAGGGACCCTCCAGTGTTTGTCTATGGGGAAATGAGCACCCAGAGTCAGGCAGGGACCCTCCAGTGTTTGTCTATGGGGAAAAGAGCATCCAGAGTCAGGCAGGGACCCTCCACTGTATGTCTATGGGGAAAAGAGCACCCAGAGTCTGGCAGGGACCCTCTAGTGGATGTCTAGGGGGAAATGAGCACCCAGAGTCAGGCAGGGACCCTCCAGTGTTTGTCTATGGGGGAATGAGCACCCAGAGTCAGGCAGGGACCCTCCAGTGTTTGTCTATGGGGAAAAGAGCATCCAGAGTCAGGCAGGGACCCTCCACTGTATGTCTATGGGGAAAAGAACATCCAGAGTCAGGCAGGGACCCTCCAATGGATGTCTTGGGGGAAATGATCACCCAGAGTCTGGCAGGGACACTCTAGTGGATGTCTAGGGGGAAATGAGCACCCAGAGTCAGGCAGGGACCCTCCAGTGTTTGTCTATGGGGAAATGAGCACCCAGAGTCAGGCAGGGACCCTCCAGTGTTTGTCTATGGGGAAAAGAGCACCCAGAGTCAGGCAGGGACCCTCCACTGTATGTCTATGGGGAAAAGAACATCCAGAGTCAGGCAGGGACCCTCCAATGGATGTCTTGGGGGAAATGAGCACCCAGAGTCTGGCAGGGACCCTCTAGTGGATGTCTAGGGGGAAATGAGCACCCAGAGTCAGGCAGGGACCCTCCAGTGTTTGTCTATGGGGAAATGAGCACCCAGAGTCAGGCAGGGACCCTCCAGTGTTTGTCTATGGGGAAAAGAGCACCCAGAGTCAGGCAGGGACCCTCCACTGTATGTCTATGGGGAAAAGAACATCCAGAGTCAGGCAGGGACCCTCCAATGGATGTCTTGGGGGAAATGAGCACCCAGAGTCTGGCAGGGACCCTCTAGTGGATGTCTAGGGGGAAATGAGCACCCAGAGTCAGGCAGGGACCCTCCAGTGTTTGTCTATGGGGAAATGAGCACCCAGAGTCAGGCAGGGACCCTCCAGTGTTTGTCTATGGGGAAAAGAGCACCCAGAGTCTGGCAGGGACCCTCTAGTGGATGTCTAGGGGGATATGAGCACCCAGAGTCAGGCAGGGACCCTCCAGTGTTTGTCTATGGGGAAATGAGCACCCAGAGTCAGGCAGGGACCCTCCAGTGTTTGTCTATGGGGAAAAGAGCATCCAGAGTCAGGCAGGGACCCTCCACTGTATGTCTATGGGGAAAAGAGCACCCAGAGTCTGGCAGGGACCCTCTAGTGGATGTCTTGGGGGAAATGAGCACCCAGAGTCAGGCAGGGACCCTCCAGTGTTTGTCTATGGGGAAATGAGCACCCAGAGTCAGGCAGGGACCCTCCAGTGTTTGTCTATGGGGAAAAGAGCATCCAGAGTCAGGCAGGGACCCTCCACTGTATGTCTATGGAGAAAAAAACATCCAGAGTCAGGCAGGGACCCTCCAATGGATGTCTTGGGGGAAATGAGCACCCAGAGTCTGGCAGGAACCCTCTAGTGGATGTCTAGGGGGAAATGAGCACCCAGAGTCAGGCAGGGACCCTCCAGTGTTTGTCTATGGGGAAATGAGCACCCAGAGTCAGGCAGGGACCCTCCAGTGTTTGTCTATGGGGAAATGAGCACCCAGAGTCTGGCAGGGACCCTCTAGTGGATGTCTAGGGGGAAATGAGCACCCAGAGTCAGGCAGGGACTCTCCAGTGTTTGTCTATGGGGAAATGAGCACCCAGAGTCAGGCAGGGACCCTCCACTGTATGTCTATGGGGAAAAGAACATCCAGAGTCAGGCAGGGACCCTCCAATGGATGTCTTGGGGGAAATGAGCACCCAGAGTCTTGCAGGGACCCTCCAGTGTTTGTCTATGGGGAAATGAGCACCCAGAGTCAGGCAGGGACCCTCTAGTGTTTGTCTATGGGGAAAAGAACATCCAGAGTCAGGCAGGGACCCTCCAATGGATGTCTTGGGGGAAATGAGCACCCAGAGTCCGGCAGGGACACTCCACTGTATGTCTATGGGGAAAAGAACATCCAGAGTCAGGCAGGGACCCTCCAATGGATGTCTTGGGGGAAATGAGCACCCAGAGTCCGGCAGGGACCCTCCAGAGGATGTCTAGGGGGAAATGAGCACCCAAAGTCAGGCAGGGACCTTCCACTGACTGTCTTCACCAAAAGTAGTCAATCCGGAATTGCTACCTCTATTTCCACATTTGCTACCTGACCTCCAAAGTCGGGCATCGGCCCTCCAGTGGATGTCTATCGGGAAAGAAGCACCCAAAGTCGGGCAGGGACCCACCAGTGGATGTCTTTGGGGAAATGAGCACTCATAGTCAGGCAGAGACCCTCCAGTGGATGTCTTGGGTTAATGGAGCATCCACAGTTGGGCAGGGACCCTCCAGTGGATGTCTTGGGGGAAATGAGAGCTCATAGTCAGGCAGAGACTCTCCAGTGGATGTCTTGGGTGAATGGAGCATCCACAGTTGGGCAGGGACCCTCCAGTGGATGTCTTGGGGGATATGAGCACCCAGAGTCCAGCAGGGACCCTCCAGTGGATGTCTTGGGGGAAAAGAGCACCCAAAGTCAGGCAGGGACACTCCACTGTATGTCTATGGGGAAAAGAACATCCAGAGTCAGGCAGGGACCCTCCAATGGATGTCTTGGGGGAAATGAGCACCCAAAGTCGGACAGGGACCCTCCAGTGGATGTCTTGGGGGATATGAGCACCCAGAGTCCGGCAGGGACCCTCCAGTGGATGTCTTGGGGGAAAAGAGCACCCAAAGTCAGGCAGGGACACTCCACTGTATGTCTATGGGGAAAAGAACATCCAGAGTCAGGCAGGGACCCTCCAATGGATGTCTTGGGGGAAATGAGCACCCAGAGTCAGGCAAGTACCTTCCACTGACTGTCTACACCAAAAGTAGTCAATCCGGAATTGCTACATCTACTTCCACATTTGCTACCTGACCTCCAAAGTTGGGCATCGGCCCTCCAGTGGATGTCTGTTGGGAAAGAAGCACCCAAAGTCGGGCAGGGACCCACCAGTGGCTCTCTTGGGGGAAATGAGCACTCATAGTCAGGCAGAGACCCTCCAGTGGATATCTTGGGTGAATGGAGCATCCACAGATGGGCAGGGACCCTCCAGTGGATGTCTTGGGGGAAATGAGCACCCAAAGTCGGACAGGGACCCTCCAGTGGATGTCTTGGGGGAAATGAGCACTCATAGTCAGCCAGAGACCCTCCAGTGGATGTCTTGGGTGAATGGAGCATCCACAGTTGGGCAGGGACCCTCCAGTGGATGTCTTGGGGGAAATGAGCACCCAAAGTCAGGCAGGGAGGGACCCTCCACTGTTTGTCTATGGGGAAAAGAGCACCCAGAGTCCGGCAGGGACCCTCCAGTGGATGTCTAGGGGGAAATGAGCACCCAAAGTCAGGCAGGGACCTTCCACTGACTGTCTAAACCAAAAGTAGTCACTCCGGAATTGCTACCTCTTCTTCCATATTTGCTACCTGACCTCCAGTCTAGGTTCAAGGCTGGGGCACATGGCAATGACTTAAGTAGCAAATCCGGAATTGCTACCTCTACTTCCATATTTGCTACGTCTTAAGCACCCTCCCCACATGCGTCTTGCCCGACTGATGTACTCTCTCCGGGGGATCATGTCTAGGGCACGCGGCGGTGGAAAATTCTTCCTATGACGTACCTAGAGGAGCAAATCCGGAATTGCTACCTCTACTTCCATATTTGCTACGTCTTAAGCACCCTCCCCACATGCGTCTTGCCCGACTGATGTACTCTCTCCGGGGGATCATGTCTAGGGCACGCGGCGGTGGAAAATTCTTCCTATGACGTACCTAGAGGAGCAAATCCGGAATTGCTACCTCTACTTCCATATTTGCTACGTCTTAAGCACCCTCCCCACATACATCTTGCCCGACTGATGCACTCTTTTTTTGGGTTCATGGCTGAGGCACGCGCCGGTGGAAAATTCTGCCTATGATGTACCTAGAGGAGCAAATCCGGAATTGCTACCTTTACTTCCACATTTGCTACGTGACCTCCAGCCTTAAGCACCCTCCCCGCATACATCTTGCCCGACTGATGCACTCTTTTTTGGGGTTCATGGCTGAGGCACGCGCCGGTGGAAAATTCTGCCTATGATGTACCTAGAGGAGCAAATCCGGAATTGCTACCTTTACTTCCACATTTGCTACGTGACCTCCAGCCTTAAGCACCCTCCCCGCATATGTCTTGCCCGACTGATGCACTCTTTTTGGGGGTTCATGACTGGGGCACGCGCCGGTGGAAATTTCTGCCTATGATGTACCTAGAGGAGCAAATCCGGAATTGCTACCTTTACTTCCACATTTGCTACCTGACCTCCAGCCTTAAGCACCCTCCCCGCATACATCTTGCCCGACTGATGCACTCTTTTTGGGGGTTCATGACTGGGGCACGCGCCGGTGGAATTTTCTGCCTATGATGTACCTAGAGGAGCAAATCCGGAATTGCTACCTTTACTTCCACATTTGCTACGTGACCTCCAGCCTTAAGCACCCTCCCCGCCTACATCTTGCCCGACTGATGCACTCTTTTTGGGGGTTCATGGCTGGGGCACGCGGCCATGAGAAATTCTGCCTATGCTGTACCTAGAGGAGCAAATCCGGAATTGCTACCTTTACTTCCACATTTGCTACGTGACCTCCAGCCTTAAGCACCCTCCCCGCATATGTCTTGCCCGACTGATGCACTCTTTTTGGGGGTTCATGGCTGGGGCACGCGCCGGTGGAAATTTCTGCCTATGATGTACCTAGAGGAGCAAATCCGGAATTGCTACCTTTACTTCCACATTTGCTACCTGACCTCCAGCCTTAAGCACCCTCCCCGCATACGTCTTGCCCGACTGATGCACTCTTTTTGGGGGTTCATGACTGGGGCACGCGCCGGTGGAATTTTCTGCCTATGATGTACCTAGAGGAGCAAATCCGGAATTGCTACCTTTACTTCCACATTTGCTACGTGACCTCCAGCCTTAAGCACCCTCCCCGCCTACATCTTGCCCGACTGATGCACTCTTTTTGGGGGTTCATGGCTGGGGCACGCGGCCATGAGAAATTCTGCCTATGCTGTACCTAGAGGAGCAAATCCGGAATTGCTACCTTTACTTCCACATTTGCTACGTGACCTCCAGCCTTAAGCACCCTCCCCACATACATCTTGCCCGACTGATGCACTCTTTTTGGGGGTTCATGACTGGGGCACGCGCCGGTGGAATTTTCTGCCTATGCTGTACCTAGAGGAGCAAATCCGGAATTGCTACCTTTACTTCCACATTTGCTACGTGACCTCCAGCCTTAAGCACCCTCCCCACATACATCTTGCCCGACTGATGCACTCTTTTTTGGGGTTCATGGCTGAGGCACGCGCCGGTGGAAAATTCTGCCTATGATGTACCTAGAGGAGCAAATCCGGAATTGCTACCTTTACTTCCACATTTGCTACGTGACCTCCAGCCTTAAGCACCCTCCCCGCATACATCTTGCCCGACTGATGCACTCTTTTTTGGGGTTCATGGCTGAGGCACGCGCCGGTGGAAAATTCTGCCTATGATGTACCTAGAGGAGCAAATCCGGAATTGCTACCTTTACTTCCACATTTGCTACGTGACCTCCAGCCTCAAGCACCCTCCCCGCCTACATCTTGCCCGACTGATGCACTCTTTTTGGGGGTTCATGGCTGGGGCACGCGGCCATGAAAAATTCTGCCTATGCTGTACCTAGAGGAGCAAATCCGGAATTGCTACCTTTACGTCCACATTTGCTACCTGACCTCCAGCCTTTAAGCACCCTCCCCGCCTACATCTTGCCCGACTGATGCACTCTTTTTGGGGGTTCATGGCTGGGGCACGCGGGGGTGGAAAATTCTGCCTATGCTGTACCTAGAGGAGCAAATCCGGAATTGCTACCTCTACTTCCACATTTGCTACGTGACCTCCAGCCTTTAAGCACCCTCCCCGCCTACATCTTGCCCGACTGATGCACTCTTTTTGGGGGTTCATTGCTGGGACACACGGCCATGGGAAAGCCTACCTATGATGTACCTAGAGGAGCAAATCCGGAATTGCTACCTCTACTTCCATATTTGCCACATTTGCTACCTGACCTCCAGCCTTAAGCACCCTCCCTGCAAACGTCTTGCCCGACTGATGCACTCTTTTTGGGGGTTCATTGCTGGGACACACGGCCATGGGAAAGCCTACCTATGAGGTACCTGGAGGAGTCAATCCGGAATTGCTACCTCAGCTTCCACATTTGCTACGTGACCTCCAGCCTTAAGCACCCTCCCCGCATACGTCTTGCCCAACTGATGCACTCTTTTTGGGGGTTCATTGCTGGGACACACGGCCATGGGAAAGCCTACCTATGGTGTACCTTAAGGAGTCATTCCGGAATTGCTACCTCTACTTCCACATTTGCTACCTGACCTCCAGCCTTAAGCACTCTCCCCACATACGTCTTGCCTGACTGATGCACTCCCTCCCAGGGTTCATGCTATGGTGTACCATAAGGATTCAGTCCGGAATTGCTACCGCTGCTTCCTCATATGCTACCAGACCTCCAGCCTTAAGCACCCAGCCAACATACAGATCTTGCCCTAAAGATGCACTCTTTCTGAGGGTTCATGGCTTGGGCACAAGGCCATGGGAATACCTACTCAATTCTGACCCCTTGTGGCTGTACGGTGGTATTACAGGCAAAATTTTCAAAGACTGGAAAAAAATAGTAAAATGTTATATTTTTTGAAACAAATCACATGTAAAAACATCAAAATGATAGAAGTATCTCCTAATTTTTTTTTTTTACATTTCTGTGAAACATTGGGTGCATATGTGGAATTCCAGAATATCTACTGGAACTGCGCGAGTTTCAGAGTCACCCATTGACTTAACACAGAAGGCGCTAGCTCCCCACCGCTAACCGTCAAATTTAGGTAGTTTTTGTGGAAAAAATCCAGAAAAACTACCAAATTCTCCAAGATTGCTGCGTGCAATTCCGGAATTGTAACTTGGTGTGCCTAACCCCAACCCTAACCCTAACCCTAACCCTAGGGTTACTAACATCTAACCCTAACCTTAACCCTTACCCTAACCTTAACCCACACCCATACCTTTCCCTAACCTTAACCCTTTCCCTAACCCATACCCATACCTTTCCCTAACCTTAACCCTTTCCCTGGGTTACTGAACCACGGTAGAAACTCAGATACTCACCTCCTTCTTTGCCTGAGATCCACCTGGAGATCTGCCTCTTCTGGCACCTGCAATAGGAGAGTGACAGAGTTATTCACATATTAGAGAGAATTAAACATACACTAACCTGACAAACTCGAGGTTGCTCTAAGGTTTGTGCGCCAGTGCATTCTGGCTACTTCTTAGTGGCTGGAGTTTTACTTCCCCTAACCTAACCCTAGGTAGGAGACAACGGGAGTAGAAGGCTGGTAGCCCGTCGGAGGTTCTGCTACGCTACGGTTGGGGGTGATAGCTTAGGGGCGGGGCCCGAGGCGGCGATGGCGAAGACGCACGGGGAAGCGTATCTCCGGATGCGTAGGTGCTATCGGTTAGATTTTTGGCAGGGGCCTTCTACTCGGTCCAGGGAGGCCATGTGATGTTGTTTTAAGGAGATTAGCACCCCCTAGTGGTGGTTAGTGGTAACTTAGGATCTAGAGGACTTAAAGTAAGACTTTCACATCTGATTGAAAACCTCTGTGTTTGTGTTTTACAGAGTAAAGATGACGATGCCGAAGAAGGCTGGGGACTGCCCCATATGTGGCAAACGATATGCGTCCGTCCGGAACCACCTGGTCCGCGGACATAATGTGAACAACAAGGAAGAGAGGGCCATCCTGCTCAAGATGGGGTCCGGAAGGATGCTGGTGCGCAGTGTGCCCTGCCCTGTCCCCTGCTGCCGGTACCACGGCAGCAGGCTGGACAAGCACCTCATGGCCGGCCACCAAGAAATGACGCGGGCCAGAAGGCGCCGTTTCTACTGGCGCATCAAGAACGCCACCGCGATCACGGCTCTGGCTGCCCTCCGGGCCTCCAATCCCTCGCCGGCGATGGTGTCCTCCCTGGACATCGACCCGGGGGACGAAGACCAGGAGGAGGGAGACCCGAGGAGCTGCAGCGGGACAGGGAGGTCACGGGCCTGAAAAAGGGAGCTGGCAAAGGCCAAGCAGAAGATCCGGCAGATGAAGAGGAGGATGAACGCCCTGCGGGGCACTGGCGCCACCGTGCCCTCTTCCACCTCCGGATCCAGTGGCGAAGGGAGCTCCCAGTCCAGCGAGGAGGGGGGCGCTCCGGCTGCTAGCGGCCGGAGGCGCAGGAGGCTGGCCCGGGAGCCCCCTGAGGACGACGCCATGAGCCAGGAGGTCCTGGAGAGCCCCGACAGCTCAGAGCTGTCAGCTCAGAGCTCAGAGCCCGCCCCAGGGCCATCCACCAAGCCCGCCCCAAGGCCCACCCCCAAGGCCCACCCCCAAGCCCGCCCCAAAGCCCACCCCAAGCCCACCCCCAAGCCCACCCCCAAGCCCGCCCCCCAAGCCCGCCCCCAAGCCCACCCCCAAGCCCGCACCCGAACCCGACCCGGAGCCCGCCCCGGAGCCCGCACCCGAGTCCGCACCCGAGCCTGCCCCGGAGCCCGCATCCCACCGCAGGCGGAAGGGGGTGCCAAAAAAGAGGCCCCACGAGTCCCCAGACAAGGCCCAACCGTCGAGGAGCGGGCTCTTCGACGGGAAGGGCAGGGCCTCTCGTCTTAGGCTGATAAGGTTCCCAAAGAGTGTGGAGGGGTACCTCGATGAATATCAGCGTTTCAAGGAGGGAACAAACATCCAGGGACGCGGGCGAGAGACGGCCCAATCGAAGGTGAGCCGGGTCCGAGCCTTCCTCTTATATATGAGCGAGGGGAAGAAGGAGCTGAGCAACTGGAGGTTTTTGGCAGACCCAGACGGTGCACGAGGGTACATCTGGGAGCTGCTGGCCAGCGAGAAGGCAGTCACGACCGCCAATTTTTACCTCAGGAACGTGGCCGTCTTCCTCGAGTACTTTGGTACTACCAAGCCCCAGCTCTGCCGGCTGTCAAATACAGAAGTGGTCCAGCTCCAGCGGATCTTCAAGCGGGCCCTGAAAGACATCAGGAAGACGGTGACGTGCCACCAGATCGGGGTCAAGCGGAAAAAGATGGCGCGGGTCCTGACTGTGGCAAACCTCCAGGCTTGCCACAGCAGGGCTCGTGCCAGCATGGCCGGGCTGCTTGGTAGGTGTCCTTGCACGTCTGGTTTTATTGGTTCTTGAATTTTCCCTCGGGGATCAATAAAGTATCTATCTATCTATCTATCTAAACCCTCTTGAGCTAACTAACCGTCTTTCTCTTCTATCTGTCTTTCTCTTCCCACAGATGACTTCGAGAAGAGCCTGGGAACCGGGAAGCAGGCTTCCCGGTACCCATTCTACGGCAACCTGGCCTGTTTCTTGGCCACGCTTTATGGCCATCGCCCGGGTGTGCTCACCAATATGCGGCTTAAGGAGGTGGCGGAGGCACGGCGGTCCCGAACAGGGTTACATCGTGAATGTGGACCATCACAAGTCCAACTTAAAGTTCGGGGCCGCACAACTGTTCCTCCAAGAGGAGGATTTCGGATGGCTGGAGAGGTGGGTTGGGATGAGGACGCGGGTCCGTCCTCATCCCCGGAACGACCTGGTGTTCTTCACCGCGGGGCAGGGCCCGGTGAAGAACCTGTTCCAAATGATGCAAGAAAGGTAAGCAAACAGGCCAAAGAACCAAGAACTTCACTGCATTCTTTAACGTTATGCATGCGACTAATAAACATCCTTGTATCTTTGTATGCTTGCAGGTGGACGGCGATGGGCCTTCCCGGGAAGCCCACCTTCAACGACTTGCGAACGGCCATCTCGGCTCACGGGCGCAAGCTCCACGCCCCCGACATAGGTGACTGCATGAGCACATATATGTGCCATGATCCAGTCACGGCAGAGAAATTTTACTGCCTGTCTCTCGACCACGCTGAGAGCGCGGCCATGAGGTCGCGGTTCGAGGAGACCCTGCGCCACGGGGAGGATGTGGGAGAGTCTGGCTCGGAGGCAGAGCGGCTGGCCGCCGACGCCGTCAGGCTTTCCCACGGGAAGAAGCGGAAGAAGACCAAGAGGTGGCCGGCGCGGGCGCCGGTGCGCCCGGTGAGGGTGGCAGCGGCGGCGGCCGAGGAGAAGGAGGGCGAGGAGGCGGAGGGCGGCCCCTCTAAGAAGAGGACCTCCAAGACGCGGCACCTCACCCCCCACAACCCCACCAGCGAGGAGAGTGAGGGGGAGGTGCCGTACCAGGAGACAGGCGTCTCCGAGTTGGAGGAGGAGGAGGAAGACGAGGAGGAGGAGACTGGACAGGAGGAGGAGATGGACCAGCCCTCAGAACCAGGAGAGGAGGACAGGCCTCAGGAGGCCTCAGAAAGAGAAGAGGAGGAGGACAGGCCTCAACAGGCAGGCAGGCCTCAGCAGGAAAGCGGAGAGGAGGAGGCCGTCGGGATGCCAGGCCTCGTGGACAGCGGCAACGAGGCGGGGAGTGAGGCAGAGGACGTTCCCGCTGTCCTCACCCCAAAGGCCAAGGTAAGCTCCGATCACTCACACTTGTATACACTTGTTAAAAAGTCAATGTTAATAAGTCAATGCTAACCCAACTGTCTTTTCTCCCCCAGATGAAGAGCCCAAAGGTGGTCATCACCCCATTCAAGGCCACCATGATGCGGCTCAAGGCCCACCTTCAGCAGCAAGATCCGAGCGAGAGGTCCCTGCGTTACATGGTGCGGAGGGGCCACAAGCCTCTCGCTCGGCTCTCGCTCCAGGCAAGAATGGATGCGGAGGCGGAGGCAGCGGCGTCGGCGTCGGCGACGGCGGAGACGTCAGCGACAGCGGAGGAGATGGAGGCAGAGGAGGCCGTGCCGGTGGCGGAGGAGGCGTCGGCGACAGCAGAGGAGATGGAGGCAGAGGAGGCCGTGCCGGTGGTGGAGGCATCGGCAGAGGAGGCACCGGCTGAGGAGGAGGCGCCTGCTGCAGAGCCGGCCGAGGAGGCGCCGTAGGCCCCCATAGGCCTCTATGTAAATAGTTATTTATATGTTCTTGTTTTTCTTGTTCTTGTGTGCAGTGTAGTTCGTGTTCTCCCTGGCCTTTTCCCAATCCCCTTGACCTTTAATTAGTAAGCCCCCAATAAAGTCCTCCCCTTCCCATCCCATCCCTACCTTCCATTTGTTCTGTGTTAAAATACATTTTTTGAAATATACTTTTTGGTGTGTTTACTGTTTCTGGGGTTAATACTGGGTGGGGGGCAGGTGAAATAAACCTGAAATAAACAAAAGTGTGGGGCAGGTGAAATAAACCTGAAATAAACAAAAGTTTGGGGCAGGTGAAATAAACCTGAATAAAAGTAGAAGAAAAAGCACAAGTCCAAAAAGTTGCCCAAAGGTCCCTGAAGGGTATGCCAGATGTCCCCAAGGGACCTTAGGGAAACCCAGCCAAGGGACATGTGGGTATTGGGAAATCTGGGAAACAGGGGGACATTTTGGATACATCCAATGAAAAGGGACAATAGGGAAACCCGGCCAAGGGACATGTGGGTATTGGGACATATGGGAAACAGGGGGACATTTTGGATACACTTGCGTCCAGAGTCCCAAAGGCCCGGGATTGAAGCTAGGAGCGCACCTCCAAAAACGTTTTCGGACACACCGCGCTTTGTGTTGTACCTAGAGAGACGAAACTTTGGAAGGTGCATGGGGGTCACAGGGAAAAGGTGTGCACCGAATTTCAGCCCCCTAGCTGCATGTTAACCCCCCCATAGTCCAGCTACACCTTAATAAAGGCCTTATTACACTCCAAAAACATGTTTTCGGATTTCAACGCACTTTGTGTTGTACCTAGAGAGACAAAACTTTAGAAGTTGCATTGGGGTCACTGGGAGAAGGTGTGCACCGAATTTCAGCCCCCTAGCTGCATGTTAACCGAAAAGGCCTAACAAAAAAAAGCACAAGTCCAAAAAGTTGCCCAAAAGTCCCTGAAGGGTATGCCAGATGTCCCCAAGGGACAATAAGGAAACCCGGCCAAGGGACATGTGGGTATTGGGACATTAGGGAAACAGGGGGACATTTTGGATACACTTGCGTCCAGAGTCCCAAAGGCCCGGGATTGAAGCTAGGAGCGCACCTCCAAAAACGTTTTCGGACACACCGCGCTTTGTGTTGTACCTAGAGAGACGAAACTTTGGAAGGTGCATGGGGGTCACAGGGAAAAGGTGTGCACCGAATTTCAGCCCCCTAGCTGCATGTTAACCCCCCCATAGTCCAGCTACACCTTAATAAAGGCCTTATTACACTCCAAAAACACGTTTTCGGACACAACGCACTTTGTGTTGTACCTAGAGAGACGAAACTTTAGAAGTTGCATTGGGGTCACTGGGAGAAGGTGTGCACCGAATTTCAGCCCCCTAGCTGCATGTTAACCCCCCATGGTCCAGCTACACCTTAACAAAGGCCTCTTTACAGTCCAAAAACACCTTTTCGGACACACCGCGGAGTCTAGACCATCGTGGGGATGATCCGCCAAAAAATCAGACCACCCCCTATGCTAGACCTTCGGAAAGACTGCCGGGAGACACGATACATTGGCTTTCAGAGTCTTAATGGACTCTCAGGGTGTTCGGCTGTGCCCCCTGAGGATTTAGTAGGGCCGTGAGGTGTTTTGGGAGGTGCGGGAGGAGAAAATGAGTTCGGAGGAGTACGGGGACAAGGATGTTTCCCATGTGGCACTTAGTAACTCGTATGTCATATGTGGACAACACTGCCCCCAACAGGTGAAAAAACAGGTGAGACTAGTCAAAAACAGGTTTCCCAAATGTAAGTGAAGGTATCCGGAGGGTCCCCCGATGTTTCCCAAATAGGCAGGAAAAGTTTCCCAAAAAAAAAACCATTCCATTGTGGAAACATCGCTGACAATCGGAATCCACGCCCATGTTAAATGCTGGACATTCGGGAAACTTTCCCTTACCCAAATAAGATTGACCAGTTGTCTTCTATATCATAGAAGTCCGTCACTAGAACAGTTATATATGAATCTTTCTGTGACCACAAGGAATAGGTCTCCTTTGTCACTCCATTGAGAGGCGACAGCCTTTGTAACAGGAGGAAGACGTTTAGAAATCATTGTCACAGATTAGTTTATGCAGTAAATATCCCAGTCCCACTATAACAAGAGAATCACATAATTACAAGCACGATTGCAGGTAATAGGGTTAACATGAAATAGATACATGGGGAGCCTCCTGTATAATATTTACTTGTTGACCCTGAACTCCTGATTAAGGATTTTGATTCATGTATCAGTCCTTTCGTGCATCCTAAACCCATTGAAAAGGGGCCTTTGCAAAAGACACGACACTGATAAATACTTCCTCTTTGTTCGCAAGCGAGAGCCTCGCAGAGTCGAAAAGGGGAAGTTAGTCTTTAGTAAGGTGAGAGCCTCGCCTGGTCTAAAGACGGTGGCACCCACACCCCCCTCTTAGCAAAGTGAGAGCCTCACAGTCTAAAAGGATATATGCACACACCCTGAGTAGCGATCTCAGCTGTGATTATAGGAGCCCTGTAATCATCAGAAGGATACAAAACGCAACATATGTCACAGAAGCACGAAAGCTATATTAAAGTACGAGTTTATCACAAAAATAAAAGAACTGGTTGTACAACTTGATGCCATGCTCTTCTCGATGGATATCGATTCTCTCTACACAAACATTGAAACACAGTTGGGTCTCAAGGCAGTTAGAGATGCCCTACAGAGGTTCCCTGACCGCACGAGACCAGATGAGGCCCTCCTTGAGCTGCTTGAACTCAGCCTTACAAAAAACGATTTTGAGTTTAACTCAAAGGTTTACCTCCAGGTACTAGGTACGGCAATGGGGAAGAAGTTCGCTCCCGCCTACGCTAATAATTATATGGCGGACTGGGAACAAACTGTCACATGTGAAGCTCTTACTCCCTCAAATCGCTACCAATGGAATCATACATGAAAGTCCGGTGCATTTGTAGCTGTGACCCCTTATTCTAACCCTAACCCATTCAGCTCAATCATTAGAGCTTTAAAACCTGTCTTTGACCTCACTGTAAAAATCTGAGGTCAACCTCTTGGCTACTGACACACTCAGGAACTAGTTCGATACCCTCACTTTAAGGCCAGGAACCAGCGATAAAGTGAGGTGCCAACCTCCGTCGACAAACCCCATTCTAACCCCATGACACACACGGAACTGTTCTAGAACGCCATGTGAGTACTCTGCCACCTTTACGTGCTTCTTTAAAAAGACCCACGTGGGGACAGGCCTATAAAATCTGGGGGATGGGTTTATACAAAGTGTACAGAGTTTTGAGTTCACTCACAACCCCATCCACATCAGCCTTAAAACACAGCAGATCCGGATTGGGGATTGGCGTGGGGGGTGGGGAAAAAGGGCATTCTTAGATCCTCATCCCGGAGGAATTCTCTCGGGGAGGGGTAAGACCTATTAGGCTTCAAGCAGGCTTTTAGCATTTTCAGTAGCAACCTCAGAAAACTGCATCATGACAACCTACCAATTTCAGCAGCACTGAATGGCCCTGTTCTGGCTAGGGTTAACTATCGTAAAAACACCAAAAATGTGGTCCCTAACCAAGAGAGAATAAAAACTTTGAAAAAAAACACCAAAAATTGGGTCCCTTACTAAGACCAGACCAAAAAACTTTCCCTAACCAACAATTTGCAAGACAGTAGTATGTTCACTGTGGGTCTCTGTGGCTCTGAATGGCACTCAGGGCGAAGTATGCATTTTATACCCTCTGTTTCTCAGAAAATATTTAATGAAACCCTTTTTTATTTCAGATTCTCATATTTTTTATCTCTGGATAGGAAGGTCATAGAAACCTGAAACCAAGTCCTACTCCCACTAAATTGACCATGGCCTTTCCAATGGTACCACTCCCGACATCTTATGATGTTCAGAAATATGCGTACGACCCATAAATGCATAACTCTTGAACCTTACATCGTACAAACTTGTGGCTGGTACCATTGGGAAGGCAGTGGCTGAATTATGGGGAACCTTGGTTTCAAGTCTCTACGACCTTTGGTTCTCGAGATATAAGCGAAAAACGATAAAACTTTGAGAAAAATTTGAGACAAGGTAAGTGTAATTCTTTTTATTTTAACGGTTGAACGGAAGGTCATAGAGACCTGCAAACAAGTCCTACCCCCACTAAATCGACCATGACCTTTCCAATGGTAGCACTCTCGACATCGTACAATGTTCGGAGATATGCGTACGCAAAGTTTGGTATTTTCATAAAATCATAATTCCTGAACCGAACATGGTACAGACTCGGGGCCGGTACCATTGGAAAGCCAGTGGCAGTTGCTTCTCGAGATATAAGCGAAAAACTTAAAAAATTCAAGCTAGCTTCGAGAAAAGTTAAGTATACTTGTTTTTTTTTAATATATCTCTTGAACAGAAGGCCGTAGACTCAATCTGATGTGATCCGCCCCACATAATTCGACCACGAGGAACAAGTGTGAAGTGAAAGTTTGTTTCTACGACCTTCCGTCCTCGAGATATAGCCATTTTAATGTTTATTTATTTTTTTAAAACAACTTCCAGTTATCACAGAACAAGCGTCTTGACGGGATGAACAACTGGTAGGAGTTTCAAGACTCTACAACCTTCAGGTAAGTTATAACAACATCAGAGGTAAGTACTTAGGTTTTTCAGCTTTATTTTCAGTCTAAAGAATAATACAAATAAAACCCATAGAGAGGGTACCAAACGGTCTGAAACATACTTCTTATGCACTTTCTCAAACCATGATTTTGGACTCAACACTTCACCAAATTTCAGCTTTTTCTTTTTCCCATTCATTTCAATGGGAAAATTTGTTTTTTGCTTATAACGGAAGTTGGTTCACTCAATCTGATGTGCTCCGTCAGACATAATTTGACCACGAGGAACACGCCAGAGGTGGAACTTTGTTTCTATGACCTTCCGTTCTCGAGATACCGGGTTTTTAACATTTATTTTTTGACCAATCGTTTTTTGACCAACTTCCGGTCATCACAGGAAGTCGAGAGTGGTCTGAAAAGAAGCGTCTTGGCCTTAACATATCATATCATAACATATATGAGTTTCAAGACTTTTTAGGTTTTTGCTCTGTATCTTTGATACGATGAGTATTTTTGCTCATGTTGCCGTCATCCTATATACCTCTACTGGACACCCGTTACATAGTCATAAAACTCACTGTTCGATGGATCTTCGAAAAACAGTCAAAATGCTGTAAAACGTCTGGCAGTATGGAGCGCTCCGCACTGAAAGTGGCTGGCAGCCAACGAGTTAAAGGGCTGGCAGTAGTGGGCATGTGGGGTGTCAGCATAGAGCTGTACAAATGTAATAACGCCTCTAGGGACTGTCATGACCTAGGGGTAAGGTGTGTGTGTGTGTGTGTGTGTGTGTGTGTGTGTGTGTGTGTGTGTGTGTGTGTGTGTGTGTGTGTGTGTGTGTGTGTGTGTGTGTGTGTGTGTGTGTGTGTGTGTGTGTGTGTGTGTGTGTGTCATGACCTAGGGGTAAGGCCACAACAAGAGAGGGAGTCGAGAGGATGGATTTTAACTAAAATATGGATTTATTTACCAAATCAAATAAACTAATAACAAACAAACAAACAACAAAGACTGTGAGATGGGTCCAAGTCAGTTGTCAGTAATGCATGGATGTTGTATGTTTGCAATGTGTCTGAGTGCAGTGTTTCATGTCTATAACCCAAAGTCAAAATGGCCCTCCTCGAGGGGAGATGGAGCAGCCTTCTTAACAGCACACCTCAGCTGCAGCCCATCCGCTCGTTAGGTCCTTAGCACACCTGAAAACAATGACTAAGGCTTAGTTCACACTGGCAGTCGAAATCGGATGCCTTGCATCCGATCAGAACCTGATCTTTCTGACTGACTGTTCTCATTGCATATTGCAAGTGATCACATCCGATCTTCGCATGCAATGTTCAGATCCGATATAAATTACACACACCTGGATTCATTAGGTAGAGTTGTACACAACCAAGTCGTCATGGATGAAAGTGGATTTATTTTTTATGTTTTCCAACTTATTATGCGTAGCCGCGGCGCAAATACCTCGTCACCCTTAACGTTACAGTTTTCTATGTTTCACCATAAAATGATGACTTGAGTCTGACGTAGTTTTTTGTTTTGCTGGTAGCCCTGGCGCACGCGCTGAATCAATCAATCAATCACTTCCGTCACTCAGAATTACGTTGCAATTGTTTGTCGCAGTGCAAATGATGAAAGGGGCACTTTGGCTTAGTTCACATTGGCAGTCGAAATCGGATGTCTTGCATATCCGATCAGAACCTGATCTTTCTGACTGACTGTTCTCATTGCATATTGCAAGTGATCACATCCGATCACATCCGATCTTGGCGTGCAATGCTCAGATCCGATATAAATTACACACACCTGGATTCATTAGGTAGAGTTGTACACAACCAAGTCGTCATGGATGAAAGTGGATTTATTTTTTATATTTTCCAACTTATTATGCGTAGCTGCGGCGCAAATACCTCGTCACCCTTAACGTTACAGTTTTCCATGTTTCACCATGAAATGATTTTGTTTTGTTGGTAGCCCTGGCGCACGCGCTGAATCAATCAATCAATCACTTCCGTCACTCAGAATTACGTTGCAATTGTTTGTCGCAGTGCAAATGACGAAAGGGGCACTTTGAAATCCTATTCAAGTGGTTCGACTGTTCAGATTGAGTCATATCCGATAGTAAGTGATATTGAAACCACCTCCGTATGTGGTGCGAATCAGCATTGAAAAAATCGCATTTCATGCGGTTTTGTGCCGTTCAGACTACCCAAAATTCAAGCTAGATACAATCCAGATAAGCAAAAAATCGGATTTCGACTGCCAGTGTGAACTAAGCCTTTGAAATCCTATTTCCTAATCCGACTGTTCAGATTGAGTCATATCCGATAGTAAGTGATATTGAAACCACCTCCGTATGTGGTGCGAATCAGCATTGGAAAAATCGCATTTCATGCGGTTTTGTGCCGTTCAGACTACCCAAAATTCAAGCTAGATACAATCCAGATAGGCAAAAAATCAGATTTAGACTGCCAGTGTGAACTTCACACTGGCAGTCGAAATCCGATTTTTGACAAAAGTCAAAAACAAGGAAAACAGTTCTACACTACTTAACCCTTGTTTGCAGAGAGAGGCGCGCTCAAACTCCAAGATATCTCCTTCTTTGGGTCCTCAGTGTCGGCTTGATGCCGAAACGCGTTTGTTTTTTAGGCATGGTGCTACAATAAAGAATAAAAAGATAACGAACTAGAAAGAGAAGAAAGGCCCATAAAAATAAAAATGTTCACAAATAAACAATCTTTTACAGACACGTTATCTGCCCCTGAGGAGCATGGTCAGTTCTGACACTACATATCTCCACTGAGACACAGTTTGGGGCTTCGCCCGGTTAAATCTGTCTGTTGAGTATTCCAAATTAGCTCAATAATATGCAATGTTTCAGTACATTTATCTCTGTATTAAAACAAAGCTCTAGTATTGTCTTTTTCGCTGCAGTAAAGCCACACAATAGGATTCTTCTATATATCACTTTAATGTTCAAAATGGAGTCATCATTTAATAAACATAAACATGGATCTTGGATTATAATAGTCCATAGAATATTCCCCATAACATCATGAGTCCATAAAGTGTTCATTTTAGTACATTCCCAGAACATATGTAAAACTGTCCCCACAGAAGATTCAAACATAAAGTACAATTAGGAGTTGTCAGAAGACCCATTTTACAAAGTTTGTAAGGAGTGGCACATGATCTATGAAATATTTCAAGTTGGATTGAAATTTGACCATTTGACCAAGACCTGAAAGTATTTCAATAGCATATTGTTAATACACTAAAAATGCAAACGCCTCTTGTTTCTTTCTGTTTTGACATGAAGGACCAATGTGAGGGACACATTGACCACACCATGAAGATAATCGTTGTGAGGGGGATCAAATATGCTTTGTGATTGAGAGCATCGAAGTCCTGACAAGGTGTGGGAACCGCACCAGGGCTTGCATGCTGTTGATTGGGTTCATTTATGCCCTGAACTTGGAGTATCCTAAGCCTCTTAAGAACACTTTTGAGGTGTTCCAGAAGCTGTTTTTGGAACTTGAGGGGGCAAAGATGGGCAAGAAACTACACAGCCTCTTAAGAACACTTTTGAGGTGTTCCAGAAGCTGTTTTTGGAACTTGATGGGGCAAAGATGGGCAAGAAACTACACAGCCTCAAAGTGAAGCTGCTGGATTGAGACGTCAGAATGGCAGAAACATGTGAAATGACCGGCCTGTAAAAACACACACACACACACACACACACACACACACTCAAAGAGGAAGTACTAAGTTGTGTGTGTGTATATTTACGGTATATCTTTTGTTTTGAGCAAACTGGTTGAAATGTTCTGGTATGTATGGTTGTTCACAGAAACACACATTCACAACTGCATAGTGTGCCCCCCCCCCCCTCACACACACACACACACACAGCAGAAACACATATACATTTTTTTTTAGCAACAGGTTGGAATATTCTGTTATGTATTATGTTGTTTCAGAAAACCAGTTGTGAAGTGATCAGGTGAACACAGAGGCTGTGTCCAAAAGTCAAGCGTGCACACTGGATAGTACGGGTTGAGAATGCTCCTTTTTTCCCCGCACATCGGGAATGCCGAAGGTGCAGCATTGTAATTAAAACTGCAACCGCAGGGGGGCAACATAAGACCACCCTTATAACATGCAGGTTCGGCTCATGCCGGAAAAACACTCGGGTCAATGTAGAGGGAGAGAAATGCTTATTAGGCCTACCTTATTTCAATGAAACAGCAGTGTCTGCTTAACTTATCACGGATATGCTTCATAGGCTAAGTCACTAAAACGAACGCAATGTTTAGGACAATTAGCTAAACGGGGATGCCTTTGCTAGCCAAAAAGTAGGCTAGTTATTTTGAACATTTCCATTACGTTAACTTTCTAAAGCATGCAGTTTGAGAAGGCTTGTGCGTGTTACATCTACATAAAAAAGTGCATGTTACATTTAACCCCGCGCTCTGCTGCGCTGTGAAATTGGCTACAGCATTGCCGGGACATTCTAAAACCCTTAACATGAAAAAGCTTAACGTGAAAATGAAGATAACGTCCACAATGATTGGAGTTTGGATTCGATATTTTGAGAGTTGTATGTGCTTATGAGAAGTAATATAAGAGAGAAATTTGGTGATCATTGGTCATTGTTTTCCAACCTTATTCCACGTTAAGCCTTTTTGTAGGCAGCAATAGGCCTATTCTTATGAAAAGAAAAGAAGAGGAATGCCGGTGCAACGCAGATGTCTTCTTTTATATTTATTTAAAAGGTGCAAAACATTGACTAACGTTTCAACATTACAAATGTCTTCATCAGAGTCGTATACATAAGTTGTTCATCAGAGTTGTATACTTCTGTCCAGGCCTGGTTGCACCCTATTGTCGCACAACAGAAGCGCGGAGAACTCTGAGTTTTCGATAGTTTCATGTGCCAATGAGAAGTAATATGAGAGAGAGATTTGGAGATCAATGATCGTTGTTAAGGTGCATTAACCCTCTGGAGTCTAAATCCCTCCCTGGGGATTTGAAAAACTGTTCCAAACATACATCTCAATCTCTGCTAGTTTTTGTCCTAGAAACATATAAGTGGCACCATTAGAAACCTTTAATTAATTCAACTAGTTTCCAAATATATATGTTTTAAAAGAGAATGTATCAATGGCACTTTGTAAAAACAATAAAAGAAAATCCTAGGATTTCAGACCTCTCACCTGCAGCAGGCCCATTCAAAATGCCCATTCAACTTAATTTGCATTTAAAAGAAACACTTACTAAGTGGCCCATTCAGCCTGACTTTTTTCTAATTTGTAGTAAAACTACATAACATTTTTGAATGTTCTTTTTACTTATATGGAGCCAACACCGTTGTTTTCAAGGTTCAAACTTCAAAAGTCTTAGCTCGATATATTTATAGTGTTTTTTTTTACCTTTGACCTCTGACATTCGGAAATCATTTTTAAAATAGTTGTGTTTACACTGAATTATAATAAAAACTAATTTCATTACATCCACTTTACTCTCATATAATTATTGAGGAGGATCTCTAGAATATAACCATATGTGCCCCTTCTGCATAGGTGTTTTTAGTTAGATGATGAAACGAGATGAAATCTCAAGGTATACCTGACTGCCTCAAAGTGCCTGAAAAGGCCCGGGACCTCCAACTGTTAAAGGGATATTCCGCCATTTTTGGAAAGAAGCTAATTTCCCACCTCCCCTCGAGCAAAAACAATCTATATTTACCTTGTTCCCATTCATCCAGCCATTCTGAGTCTGGTGATCCATCTTTTAGCTTCAGCCTAGCCTAGATCATTGAATCGGATTAGACTGTTAGCTTCTCGCCTGCTAGCATCATGCTTACAAGTGACTAAGATTTCTGGTAATCTTGGGTAAACTGTACCTAATTTGTAAAAAAGTATTTCATAGCTGTTGAATGTAGATAATAGATTGACATTTGCCCAACCAAAGTATATGCACGTATATGCACGTAACTTGGGTGTCATAATTGATGACCAACTTACTTTCTCTGAGCATGTTGCCTCAATTGCAAAGTCATGTCGGTATACCCTGTACAACATTAGGAAGATCAGACCTTATCTGACACAAGATTCCACTCAGCTTCTTGTACAGGCAATGGTTATCTCCAAGCTGGACTACTGTAATTCCCTGTTAGCTGGCCTACCTGCTTGCGTATTAAGACCACTACAGTTGATTCAGAATGCTGCAGCACGACTGGTCTTCAATCAGCCAAAGAGGACACATGTAACCCCTCTCCTAGTTACTCTCCACTGGCTCCCTATAGTAGCCAGAATTAAATTTAAATCTCTCACTCTGGCCTATAGGACACTGACTGGATCTGCTCCTAGCTACTTCAGTTCTTTGATGAAGATGTACATTCCCAACCGCCCATTGCGATCTTCTGAGGAGCGTCTGTTATGTCGACAAACCATACATGCTAGGTCAATCTGTAGATCCTATTCTTCAGTGGTTCCGTGTTGGTGGAATGAGTTGCCCAGTGCTCTCCGTTCAAGCAACAGTTTTGGATCTTTTAAGAGGGGTCTTAAGGCATATTTGTTTAATATGCACTTAGTCTTTTGAGTGTTTGTTATGTGTTATGGTTTGTATAATAGTTTTGTTTTGTTATAATTTGTCCATTGTTAAAATTTTACATTTATTCTGCTATTGTCCTTAAATTTAGCCATACCTTGCTATAGTTATTGTTATTAGATAATTAACTGAGTGACTTATTTGATTGCTTTTGTCATTTCATTGTTTTATTTCTCATTAGATTAGTGCTTAAATGATTGTTGTATTGATAATATTGCTATTCTCCCTTTTTTGTAATTGTTCACTGTTATTTAATTTGTATTGCTATTTATTTGTATGTCGCTTTGGACAAAGGCGTCTGCTAAATAACCATAGCCATAGCCATAGCCATAGCCAAATCGTCACCTTTGATAAATTGGGTAAATTCTATAGGTTGTTTTTTACAGTGTATTGTGTACTATATGGTACAGTGTATTTACTATTTTGTTTATTTTAAAACACTTTAGTGCAGATCAACTATTGAGTGGGGGTTGGGTGGGGTTTCGATTGATTTGTTTTTTTCTTTGAAGCAACATCTTTTTCTATTGAATAATAAAGACACAAATGTCCTACCCATATTATGGCCCAAACAGAAAAAACATTACTTCAATCAAAAAAGCTGCTTAAAACAAAATCATCTTGTTCCTCGAAGGGAGAAAAAGAGAGAGCAAAAGGCTATGCTGAGCTATAGGCGTGAGAAGTAAAAACATGATGAGTGAAAGATGTTCTCTGTTTGGCGAATGTTATAGGCCATGTTTGCAATGTCTGCTGAAGGAGCTATATTTTTTCTACATTTTAAGTTAAAGGTATACTATGCAATGTTTTTCAGTTAATCAATTCGTTCCATACCGTTATATATGATGAAATGAGTCATTACCGGTCGAACTGTGTTTTTTTTTTGGCCGCTCTACTGGTCTGTAGTGGTAAAACCACACTTGCAACTTCAGGAGACACCGGGCACGCACCCATGCTCTACTCCAGGAAGTGTCATGTAAAGTCTCATTAAAAGGCACGGCAGACTGACCGATTGAGGAGTTTTGTCAAATATACACGCTAAAGCTGTAGGGGAAGCTCTGCAGAGAAATATGCAAGCATAAAACGAGCGAAAATGAAAAGCGAAACCGGCAATGAAATCGCCAATCCTGCATAGTATACCTTTAACTTCTATGTGAATTCGTGGTTCAACATTCACACACACATTTTCTCACATTTGGGGGGTAGAGTACTGGTTAGGGCTTCGGGCTTGTAGACGGGGGGTTGCCAGTTAGATTCCCGACCAGTCCATGGCTGAAGTTCCATTTAGCATGGTGTCAAAAAAGTATTTATACAACAATTGGGTTCTATGAAGCTGTTTCTTTGTTTCTGATTGGCCAAGAGATGTTCCATGAGTTGAAATATCCCACGATAATCCACTCGGACTTTTCACAGCTAATAATAAATCACTCCGCGATACAATGTCAAGTTGTGAAGTGTAAAACGAACTGTCACGTTGCATCCAAGCTGAAATAGAATACATTCTCAGAACATAGAATATGACGAAGGTGGATATTAGCTAGTTGGATGGCATGTAGGCTAAGTAAAATAGTGATGTTTCAAAGCTAAAAGCATGTCCTAACCAGACTCAATGCGAGCCAACGTTTAGTAGGCTACATTGCTTGACAACGGGAGAGATAGAACTAACGACTGGCTTAGGCCATAGCAACGTCCTTCTAGAACTAATGACTGGCCTTTGGCCATAGCAACCATCCATTTCGAACTAGTAACGGCAGTTTATCCTGCAAAGAAATTTGTGGCGGAGAGAAGTAGTTCTACAAACAAGATAGTTTCAGTGATTTCATAAACAACTTAAATAGATATAGGCCTACATTTAGGCTGCACCACATGCCATTCCTATGCCTTTGTTTTAACTCCCATCCTTTTTTACCCATTAACTGTTTTAACCATTAAGTGTTACTGGAGCTCCATGGGCAGTTCACATGCTGTCAATGGGCTAGCCTGTGTGTGTCAATGTCTCAGTGTTTCTATTTATTATGTAATGTTATGTAATGTGTTGTCTGTCATGTCTATGTTATATGTACTGGGTTGCTTTGCTTTGATGAGTCCAAGACAAATTTCCCCATGGGGACATTAAAGTATATTCTGTTCTATTCTATTCTATTCTCTGCAACATTGTGAAAATAAAGAAATAATTGGTTTACAACAGCTGTTTCCTGTGAAAGTGTCTCTCATAGAACCTGCGGGGGTAAATAAATATTCTGATGTCCAAGTGTATGATTAGGGCCCTCTCACCCTAGAAGAAAACGGGAGTGGCGTAGTCAATTGTATTCTGATGTCCAAGTGTATGATTAGGGCCCTCTCACCCTAGAAGGAAACGGGAGTGGCGTAGTCAATTGTATTCTGATGTCCAAGTGTATGATTAGGGCCCTCTCACCCTAGAAGGAAACGGGAGTGGCGTAGTCAATTGTATTCTGATGTCCAAGTGTATGATTAGGGCCCTCTCACCCTAGAAGGAAACGTGAGTGGCGTAGTCAATTGGTCTCCATGATAGTGGTCACATGAGCATCACATATTCCTGGCGGAATCATTACATACATCACTTCTAGTAGCTACTATCAGACAGGCTGTAGCCATTTTGCATCCTATTGGTATTATTATCAGCTCACCTCCAAATGATGGCAAATCTGTCGCGTGATATTGCTTGCGGGATGTTTGTCTGAAAAATCCACTTCTTCTGACGCTAGTAGTCTCTTTGTACTGGCAGATTTAGAACCCCCATGGCGACAAATTCCAACGAAGGTCTTCATTTCTTCGATCGTCACCGGTAGCCATTTGCTGCTTGATGGAGTTGCGCTCTGTGATTGTTCAGCATTCACGTTCGTTTTGGTCACAATTCTCATCCACAACTCTTCAGTAAAGATATGGGAGAACACCTGTACTAGTCAAACTTCATTTGGTAGCTCTATCTTGATGCCTGGCATTCGATTGTACGGCATCCTCTCATCCTCTCGCATCCTCTCACACATTCATCTTGGAAGGCTACAGTAAATCTTCCTGGGGCCGGTTTCCCGATAACGTTCACTCTTAGCGAGCTACGAAGACTCCAAAGGTATAACTTACCAAAGTTGTTTACCTTTCTAGTCGTGGTTCCCGAACTATCACTTAGGAGTCTTCTTACGAAAAGCTCCTTACGTCCGACGTATAAGGCACTGTCCACCATGAAGGTGCTGAATTAGGTGACATCGATTGCTCAGAAATCGATTTTTTATTTCACGCGGAGGCTTGACAGACTTATGAAAGCGTTCTTTGCACCAAAAAACATTGCTTATAATAGCCTATCGCCCCCACAACATTCACGCAACTTCAACGTGGATGAACTTATTAGCACACAATGATAAAAAAAGTAGTCTAGAAATTAAATGATCTACGTCCGCCAAGTAGGTTATGTTTTCATCTGGGTTTGTTTGTTGGTGTGTTAGTTTGTTTCCAGCATGGATAAAAAGATTCGAACGCTTCATGTTTGAAAGCAGAGGTCTGCGCTCTCTGACTGCTTTTCAAGCTTGTTTGTTTGTTTGTTTGTCCGTTTGTTTGCAAGATAGGCTAACTCTAAAAGTTAAAGATGGATTTCGATAAAATTTCCAGGGAAGATCTGAAATGACCCAAGGAAGAAAATATTTAATATTGTGAGTGATTCGTATCACCGTCTGGATGCAGGAGGCGTAGGCTACATGTGTTTGCTTGGGGGAGGTTTGTGCTTTTCTAGTTGAAATAGGCTATGTAGACTTTTTTTAATCACAGCTGATTGACCAACATCCTCATTCCGTATTGTGTGCCTTTGGTTAACATTAAACATGACAGCAAGCCCGCACATTAGGCCTAAACATTGTAGGGCGGTGGGGGGAAGCAAAGAATAAAGCGCTTTTAACTATTTTCAAATGCATGCACGTTTCATATTTGTATGACAACATTTCCAGAAACTATTTTCTAAATTAGCATACTTACATAAAATCATTGGCGAACCAAAATAGTGATTTTGTATCATATGAGTTGCAAGCGTAACGGAAATTGCTGTAGGGTACAGTGGCGGCGACTAGCGTCGCGAGTCGAAACATTGCTAAGGTGCAGCTAAGAGAGATCTGAGAGTGCTCCAGACCACTCTTACCAACGAACGACGTGCGAAAGATATTCGTAGCAAAGAAGGTTTCGGGAAATGCGTGAGTTACTTAAGGTAGAGCTTAAGATAGAGGTTACGAACTACGTAGCGTTAAGAAGGCTTCGGGAAACCGGCCCCTGGTCATTTCCAAACATTGCTTGAAACCACTGCACTCTATCTATGGGATCGCCTACCTCGACTTCATCCTCATTTTCAACCAAATCGGAATCAATCCCGTCATCAATATCACTTCCTTCACTAACGTCTGCCATGATCGATCACTATCAATGTCTTGTGTTTTGTTTTCTCTTGCCGACGAAAAAACAAATCACCACGCGCTTTGTGTGTATGTATATTTATACCAACCACAAAACATTTTATTTGTCACCTGCCTTTAAAAAATCCCCACACATCCCTTTTACTTTCCCAATGTGTATTTTAGCCAATCTGACAGCAAAATATTAGCGATGTGCTTTTAAAATGGTGGAATAGTCAGAAATGACATGAACGTCGCTCCCTGTCTTGATGATAAATACGCATAGATGCTGCAGCCGGTCTTAAAGGTAAATACACACAGATGCGTCTCCCGGTCTAAATGGGTTACTGTTAATTTTCAGTGCAGAGCGCTCCATACTGCCAGACGTTTTACAGCATTTTGACTGTGTTTCCAAGATCCACCGAAAGGTGAGCTTTATGACTATGTAAACACGGTAGGTTGGTGAGATGGGAGAAATACGGATTTCAATGTTGGACTTCCTGCTTTCAATGAGGTAAAATGATGATTTTTACATCATTGAAAGCAGGAAGTCCTATTCATGGGTTTCATTGAAATCCGTATTTCTCCCATCTCAAGACAAACTGAGGGAATGATGCACGACCATTCAAAAACATGACTGGTTTTCTAAAGATAAACCAGTCATATAGGACTTCCTGCTTTCAATGATGTAAAATGATGATTTTTGGGCATTTTTGTCTTGATAAACATGATATGTTTGATAGGTTACGATGTGAGAATAGAAACAATGTCTGCACAGGCCACTTATACCAGTTTACTGGAAAACAATACCTTGAATCAGCACACAGTTTTTCAATTCAATTTTATTTATAGAGCGCCAAAACATTACACATGTCTCAAGGCGCTTCACAGAGTTTTGGCCTGCTGATCATTTAATTTCCTACATAGGCTATTACTACAATCTAAACTGCAAGGCAGGGGGCTATTTGTTCTGCAAAACAGGACTCGTTTATTAGGCAGCTTGGCACGCACAATTTTCTAGAACGACAAGAGCACACGCTTTGCGGCTATAGGACCAGGCGCGCGGGAACAAGTTGTTGACCAGGTGTGCTGAATAATAGCCGAGAGTAGGCCTAATGAATGTCCACCTATTTAGACAGGTCTTTATGTTTTCATCTGGATTTGTGGTTTGTTTGTTGTTGTCTGTTTCTTCGCAAGATGACTCAAAAAGTTGTAGATGGATTTCGATACAATTTTCAGGGAAGGTCTGAAATGACCGAAGGAAGGACCCATTTTCGAGTGATCCATATGGATACAGGAGGCGGTTATGTGTTCGCTTCACGGAGGTTTGCGCTCTTTGAGTGTTTGGTACGTGCGTTTTATTGTAAGGCATGCGTTACGTTGCGAGCGGCATAGCCTACCTATAAAAAGCAGAAGATTTTCGGTTTGGTTTGGGATCTAATTTACTCTTGAACTGTTTAATTATATTGCTAAATGTTGGGATTGATTGGCACTGAAATCTGGGGTAGAGGGCTGCATTGGGACTGGGACCCAACGCAAATGTCACGGGAACGGGCGGTAAGAACTTGACTGCGGGCGGCAGAAAAAAAACTCTGCGGGATCGAGATTTAGCATAGCAATAAAATGGAGAGCATAATTGGAGTGGAAAGCCTAGCCTTGCCTCCCATTGAGATACAGTGAGGGCAAAATTGTTTGTTGTGCGCGCTCTGTTGCAACTGTCATGAGGCAGAGGAGCTGTGATGCGCCTGGCTCGCTCCATGCCTGATTATTTTCATTTCTTTTCCGATATCTCAGACAGGCGTCCGTCATTTAGTACACAACGCATTGGGCCTGAGTGGCTGCATAAGTTGCAAAGATTTTATTTTTAGCCTTTTTTTTTTTTAACTGAACGCAGTCGCAGTCTATGTTCTGGCTATGTGCGTGTAATTGCAAAATGAGTTTTTATAGCCTATGATTAAACGAAGTTCTAGGTGTGTGTGTGTGTGTGTGTGTGTGTGTGTGTGTGTGTGTGTGTGTGTGTGTGTGTGTGTGTGTGTGTGTGTGTGTGTGTGTGTGTGTGTGTGTGTGTGTGTGTGTGTGTTTCTGATGGTAACGGTCATTCAAACACAGTTGTTTTCTATTCAAGCAGCTGTTTTTTTCACTTGCGGGACGGGAGAAGATACAAAATCAATGCATGTCTATTACAGTGCGGGCATAAATTATCAGAATTTCGCGGGAGCAGGCGGGACTAAACATATACATTGCGGGTGCGGGCGGGACTGTAACACACACTCCGCGGGTGCGGGCGGTAATGGTCAGAATTTCTGATGATGCGGGCGGGATTGGGATGAAGAAAACAGTCCCGCGCAGGGCTCTAATCTGGGGCGTAGGGTAGGCTATTTGATGGTTCACTGTTAACTCATTGGCTGCCAGCCATTTTCAGTGCAGAGTGCTCCATACTGCCAGACGTTTTACAGCATTTTGCATTACATTAAGTTTTTCTAAGATCCACCAAACAGTGAGTTTTATGACTATGTAAACACACAAGCTACCAAATGAAATAGTAGACAATCTTCTTTCACTAGGAAAAAACGTTTTTTTCTTTCATTTACCGTTCTTTAGTAATCGTCAGTAGAACATGGGTTAGTTTTGCTAAAAACACTGATTTTGACCAAAAAATGGAGAAAACGATCTTTTTGTGAAAATCAACTTTTTAACATTAGCGTTTCAGTAGTATGTCAACCACGATTGCACTGTTATCTCGTCAAGGTTGCTAGGGACTCTGATGGTCGCTATAGACTCTGAACAGGACGGTAGACTTAGCAAGCTAGGACTAGCAAAGTTGTTGTTAGTCTATATAGCAATATCCGATATAAATGGATCATACCGTTCACGTGTTTTCCATCCTTGATGTAAGAAGTAAGCATATTTATTTGCTGGACCACGTGCAAACTAGATCCACCGTGGTCAATCTTGATCGTGTTTTCTTGCTGTTTGTCACTGCATGTGCACTCTGGAGGCAGATACTAATGATCCAAATGGCACTGCTGCCATCTAGCAGTTTGGATCGCTAGTACAGTCTGTTTAAAAGCCTGAAACTCTGCCAGATCGTTCCCAAGCCCACCCATGAGCCCTCCCCATTAAAAAATGCAATTGACGTCTATAGACGTCAATGGCAGTCAACGTATGGGTCTAAATTGACGTTTAAAGATGTCAGTGGTAGTTATGAGTTAAAGGTGGGGTTGGAGATCCTGGAAAACAACTCTAGTAAAGCTGCATTTTTAAAAAACACAGGTCAAAAGTCCCAACCCCTTTCTTCAGACTTCCTCCCGCAGCTACGCCTCCAGAGAACAGGAACGCTGTGCTTGTTCACGAGCGCCGTTCTGGCCTGTCCATGGTGAAAGCAAGCATCAACTGGCTTTGGCTAACTTGTTCTGGCCTGTCCATGGTGAAAGCAAGCATCAACTGGCTTTGGCTAACTTGTTCTGGCCTGTCCATGGTGAAAGCAAGCATCAACTGGCTTTGGCTAACTTGTTCTGACCTGTCCATGGTGAAAGCAAGCATCAACTGGCTTTGGCTAACTTGTTCTGGCCTGTCCATGGTGAAAGCAAGCATCAACTGGCTTTGGCTAACTTGTTCTGGCCTGTCCATGGTGAAAGCAAGCATCAACTGGCTTTGGCTAACTTGTTCTGGCCTGTCCATGGTGAAAGCAAGCATCAACTGGCTTTGGCTAACTTGTTCTGACCTGTCCATGGTGAAAGCAAGCATCAACTGGCTTTGGCTAACTTGTTCTGGCCTGTCCATGGTGAAAGCAAGCATCAACTGGCTTTGGCTAACTTGTTCTGGCCTGTCCATGGTGAAAGCAAGCATGTTCTGGCCTGTCCATGGTGAAAGCAAGCATCAACTGGCTTTGGCTAACTTGTTCTGGCCTGTCCATGGTGAAAGCAAGCATCGACTGGCTTTGGCTAACTTGTTCTGACCTGTCCATGGTGAAAGCAAACATCAACTGGCTTTGGCTAACTTGTTCTGGCCTGTCCATGGTGAAAGCAAGCATCAACTGGCTTTGGCTAACTTGTTCTGACCTGTCCATGGTGAAAGCAAGCATCAACTGGCTTTGGCTAACTTGTTCTGACCTGTCCATGGTGAAAGCAAGCATCAACTGGCTTTGGCTAACTTGTTCTGACCTGTCCATGGTGAAAGCAAGCATCAACTGGCTTTGGCTAACTTGTTCTGGCCTGTCCATGGTGAAAGCAAGCATCAACTGGCTTTGGCTAACTTGTTCTGGCCTGTCCATGGTGAAAGCAAGCATCAACTGGCTTTGGCTAACTTGTTCTGGCCTGTCCATGGTGAAAGCAAGCATCAACTGGCTTTGGCTAACTTGTTCTGGCCTGTCCATGGTGAGAGCAAGCATCAACTGGCTTTGGCTAACTTGTTCTGGCCTGTCCATGGTGAAAGCAAGCATCAACTGGCTTTGGCTAACTTGTTCTGGCCTGTCCATGGTGAAAGCAAGCATGTTCTGGCCTGTCCATGGTGAAAGCAAGCATCAACTGGCTTTGGCTAACTTGTTCTGGCCTGTCCATGGTGAAAGCAAGCATCGACTGGCTTTGGCTAACTTGTTCTGACCTGTCCATGGTGAAAGCAAACATCAACTGGCTTTGGCTAACTTGTTCTGGCCTGTCCATGGTGAAAGCAAGCATCAACTGGCTTTGGCTAACTTGTTCTGACCTGTCCATGGTGAAAGCAAGCATCAACTGGCTTTGGCTAACTTGTTCTGACCTGTCCATGGTGAAAGCAAGCATCAACTGGCTTTGGCTAACTTGTTCTGGCCTGTCCATGGTGAAAGCAAGCATCAACTGGCTTTGGCTAACTTGTTCTGGCCTGTCCATGGTGAAAGCAAGCATCAACTGGCTTTGGCTAACTTGTTCTGGCCTGTCCATGGTGAAAGCAAGCATCAACTGGCTTTGGCTAACTTGTTCTGGCCTGTCCATGGTGAAAGCAAGCATCAACTGGCTTTGGCTAACTTTTTCTCATGGCAGATTCCCAGGTAAGAAAATACCTTTCAACATCATAATGAACCTAACTAACGAATATGATTATCATTTCAAGTTATACTTGAAAGATCTGACAGGGGATCTAGGAGAACAAGACCTCGAGAGAGTTGAAGAGCTACAAGCCCAAAGGATGGCAAGAGAGGAAGTGTTTATCGTCACATTTATTATCAAAAATAATATTTGCCTCTCATAAAAGTACAAACTATTTTCTTTATCTTGAAGAGTGATTAGTGGCTTGTGTGCTTGCCTGCCATGCACTGTATAATATATAACAGAGCTGATCTTTAGTTATCTATTTATCTGTTGCTTCACAGGCCAGGATTGAAACACTGAATCTAGAACAGAGCCTTCAGCTGCTACGGCTCAGCCTGAGACGTGACCCCAGCCAGATGTTTGATCTGCTAGATAAAACATTTGGTACCCTCCATAAGCCCCCCCAGTTCCAGGCCAACCCACCTGGTGTGTCTGCTCAAACTGCCGGGAAATGCCCACTGATTTAGAAAGAAAATGCTGTGGACAACATCCAGATTCATGCATCTCAATGCTGCCACACATGGACCTATTTATTTTGTTGGAGGGGGTTCTTTGCCTTGCCAGAAGAATCTATAACGATATCCGGGCAGAGGCAGATGCTCCAGAAGCAGGAGAGAGGAACCGTCGGTTCCGTTACGCAGCATACAGACAGTATGTTGTGTGGCAGTATGGCGCACTTGGACATGGTCGGTGTGTGGAGGATTCGGCAGTGTTTTCCAGATCCACTTGGGCAATATAGAGGGTTTGTCCCAAGTAGAGTATAGTAAACCTATCTAGTAGCTATGTACATAGTTTGGTAGCCTTCTTTCTTTTATTTATGCACATCTCAGTTTTGTTCTGCACCCTGTTTGACTTTGTTTGGTCATCGTTCATAAATCATCAATGCATAGGCAATACCTCGTTCTGCACCCTGTTTGACTTTGTTTGGTCATCGTTCATAAATCAATGCATATGTGGCATGTGGTAGTAAAGTGTTAAATACTAACTTGTATGTTATCCGACTACGCCACCCTGGGAGCTTCACCCAGGGAAATGCATGTACTAAGTTTGCTCAAAAAGGCACCCAGGTTCATTAACTGAGAGAGACGTGGTTCCATTCAAAAATAACAATAGTTTATTGACAAAATCTAGAATTTCACTCACATGATCTCAAGCACGTCAGACATACAAGGGGCAGACAGACCGCAGGAACTGAGGCTTACCAGCGAGGGAACTGGCTAACTAAGGAGAGGCGTCCCGGGAGAGGTCACACCACTGCAAAGTGTCCACGCATTCACACACACAGCAAAGGTCAAGTTGGCAACACCTGTGAGGTATAGTAGCACACCAAAAAGGGGACACCACCAGGAAGACAACAGCCCCTCCACCGTAGGCCTCAGCTCCTAGAAAAGACGCAGGCCAAAAAAGACCAAACACACAAATAATAGTCACAATAGTTAAGACACGGGCTCTCCGCAGCTGGACAAATGGCCTCCTGCCAGTGCACACAAACAAACAAACAAACAAACAAACAAACAATCAAACAAACTATAAAATAAAGTAGTAATTCCCCAGAAATAATAAATACTAGCACACTGGTAATCCACAGCACAGATGGAATAACAGCCTCCTATCAGTGGCTAATCAAGTCAGAAGAAGGAAGCTAGAAAATCAGAAATACATTACAAAGTAAAAGATGTTGAGACACTGGTTATCAGCAGCGCAGGGGAAATGGCCTCCTGCCAGCGGAAAAGCAAATCGAAACAATAGAGTAATGAACCAAAACCATGTACACACAGAATTGACAAGAATGACACTTAATATGACAAAGTCGAGACAAACGTAGTGGTCACACGGTTACAAACACAGATGGGCGATCACGCTTCGTGAAGACAAAGCAGCAGCGGTCACACAGCAGCAGTTCCCCGTCTCGTTGTTAACTCAGTTTCATTAGGTTCGCATAGCAGAGGGCACAATAAGTGCTAGGATGGGATGTAGCAGCGACTACCTAAAATGTAAACAAACATTCATTATATGTGACGATGTAGCCTATTTGCGTCACCGATAAAATGTAAACATACCAGCTATGATGCAATTCCAGCTACGGAGATGCATGGGGACGGATCCACAGGGAAGCTGCATACACAAAAGAGCACTTGTTCAACTAGACAGCCACAAAATCAACCAACAGCAGAACTTCAAGAGGAAGTGCTCAAATTGTTACCTGTGTGAAGAGCGAGAATTGGGCGAGCAGTGACCAGCCAGTCTGACGTGAAACAGGAAAGGGTAGTCACAGAGAATATATACGAAAGTTCCCACCAAGGCAAGGCAAGGCAAGGCAAGTTTATTTCTAAAGCGCATTTCATACACATAGGCAATTCAATGCGCTTTACATATAAAATAAGTACAAGGTAAGTACTGTACATAAGAAAACACACAAAAAGATCAAATATAACAATAAAAATAAGAATAAAAAGTAAAATAATAATAAAAAGTAAATAAAAGAAATGTGCATTAAGTACCAAAGGCATCCGAAAAGAGTTTGGTCTTTACTTTGGTTTTAAAAATAGCTACAGTAGGGGCATTTTTGATGTCTTCTGTAAGCTGGTTCCAGAGGTGGACACCATTGAAGCTGAGCGCAGCTTCACCCTGTTTTGTTCTTGTTATTGGTTTCTGTAGTAGTTGTTTGTTTTGTGATCTAAGAGATCTAGGTGGATGATATTGTTTGAACATGTCGCTTATGTAACTCGGGCCTAACCCCTTTAGGGATTTAAAAACTTAAAACTTAAACTTAAAATCAATTCTATGACTTATTGGGAGCCAGTGTAGAGACTTTAAAATTGGGGTGATATGGCCAATTTGTTGACCAATTACCTGCTAGTATACGGGGCACTACAGACAGGAACTAATTTCCGTTCTGCTACACATAGGCAATAAATCTCTGTTTATTTCAAATACCTATCTCATTGTGTTCTTCTGAACATACATTTTACCTTTCCATCCCTGCTCATTCATTAGAAATTATCAAAAAAGCCAAACAACCAAAATTGTGTCAACAACTGTTTACTGAGATATTTTGGGGAAAACAAACAAACAAAAACACACCCATATAATAATAATGATAATAATAATAATAATAATAATAATAATAATAATAATAATAATAAACTAGAAAATGTAATTCCATGGAAGGAATTACCATTGCATGTAAATGTATTTGTTTTAAAAAAAGACGACATATGACACAGTAGGCTAGAATAGATAATTAGCCTAACCCAATTACAGTTCCACTGAAATTACTTCATTACTTCATTACTTAAAAAGTGATTTATGAAAATGCACAATTGTGGACAGTAGGCTAGGCCCTATTTTGGAAAATAACTCTTCATTAGAATAAAAGACTGAAATGAAGTTGCCAACTTCAAACAAGTTGCAAGCGCTGACACTTCAATAGGCTACTGAAGTTCACCTACAGTGAAACGACTGGTTGGACAGCTAAGCTTATACATATCTACACTTTAATGCGGGTAAAAAGTATACATAGGCTAAGAGCTTAGACCCCATTGGAATACGGAATACAATCAACGATGATGCTATGCAGCAACAGGTAGGCCTAGGAAATTATATAACAAATGTAACGTTAGCTTATGATAGGATATTTTCATGTAGCCTACACAAACATAGGCCTATTACATATAGCTCAAACGACTGCTAGCTTGCTAACAACAAACATGAGAATGATAGCAATGTAGTTTAGCCTACTGTAGAAACGACTGAGAAGAGTGCACCATCAAGGCGAGTTGCACTTAAATGGTGCAACTGGCATGTCTAGGTTGGACTTCACTTAGGACGAGTTAAAGGAACACTTCACAGTTTTTTTTTCATATTAAACTATGTTATTGGCTTAATTAAAGAGACCCTATGCAACTTTCTCATAGTCATAAAATCGTTTAGAAATCGTTGTTTTGCTTGACTGACCAGTTTTATCGAAAACAGTAATATTTCCTCCCGCCCCCAGTGTCCCTATCCGCTATTGCAACCTTGCAGTTTGTTCAGGAGACGATTGTTCCCTGTTTACATCTGGAAGGCTGAGACGCATAAAGAACAAGAAGAACCACGCTTGCAATTTATATATTTATATATAGCCTATATATGTATAAATATACACGCTAAAGCTGTCGGGGAAGCTCTGCAGAGAAATATGCAAGCATAAAACGAGCGAAAATGAAAAACGAAACCGAAACTGAAGATGAAATCGCCAATCCTGCATAGTTTCTCTTTAAAGGGATAGTTTCGGATTTTAAGACACAAAGTTGTATGGGTTCCCTGTCAGCAACGTAGTGCATCAGCACTGACTTACCCCCCGACAGCGTCCTGTGAGCCGGGATCCAGCCGTTTTTTGACGCTGAAGAAAGTAGTCCAGCAAGTTTCTGGGGTCACGAAAGTAAAGTGTTTTTCTTCTCAAAACCATATGCGTTCAAAAGAGTGACATATTTGCACCACAAAAACGTTGTCCAGGAAAAATTAAAACCTCGTTAGCACTTGGCCCTATTTTTCTCGATTCCTACCACTGCGCGCTAATGACAGGTGAAGGCTGCGCAGGCGTTTCACTGTCTTTCGCGTGCTGGAAAGTTGAAGAAAACATGTCCGACTACGACAGCGACAATGAAGAAGACATTAATTACACTGCCGTGCCGAGGGGGTATCTTTACGAACCCGAATATACCGATGCCGAAATTCGTGAGATGGAAATAGAACGGGCAGAGAGAGAGGAGAGAGCCAGGGAAGTGGCACAAGATGAAGCTGGAGCCACAGCCGGAGTCGCGAGAGACAGGGTGACCGACAAATGGTGGTGCACTTGTTCGAATTGTGAACTAATGCCTACAGAGGCGGAGAGCTACTGCTGCCACGAATGGGATCTCATCATGCCACAGATGCAAAACCTGTCCATTGATGAGGAGGCCAGTGCGCCAGTCTCTGTCTGCATCACCAACCATGAAGACTTTCCTGCAACGTAACTGAACGCTGGTGTCCTGCAGATCTTCTTCAACATCCCGAAACCTAACTGGAGAAGGAATCCCAGGCCAGCTGGACCTGATGGGCTGTTGTCTTCAGAGTAAGTGCTGACTCCTATCTTATGTGTTTTACAGGTATTTTGGTAGTTGAATTGTATAACCATATACTACTGCACAAAGATTAATTATGCAATTACTTATTTGGGCATACTGTATTTATTAGTATGAGTGCAGGTAGAGTGGCTTACTACAGTACACCAAAAAGGTTTACACATTAGCCAATATATCACATGTGCCACACGTTTTGACAGAGTTCTTGACAAGTGCTATGGTTCTATTTCAGGGGCCTATAAATCTGTACCCCTTCCTCCTCTTGGAACTGCTGATCATAACTCTATCCTCCTTGTCCCTGAATACACACCAGTTGTGAAGAGAAGAGAGAAAGTGGTTAAATCTGTAAAACAGTGGAATGAGGAAAGCATTGATGAATTAAGGGCATGTTTTGAGTGTACATCTTGGGACATATTTTTGCAACCTGATCTCACCCTGAATGAACAGGTAGACAGTGTCTCATCTTATATATCTTTCTGTGTAGATAATATTATCCCCAAGAAAGAAATCACCATCTTTCCCAATAATAAACCCTGGGTCACTAAAGAACTTAAGTCTATTCTGAACAAGAAGAAACGACTGTTCTACACTGGAACTATGTTGGAGAAGAAACAAGTAAACAGAGAGGTGAAGCAGGCCATCAAAAAAGCTAAAGCAGCTTACAAAAGTAAGATCGAAAAGAAATTCACACAAGGTAATCTCCAGGAGGCCTGGCAGGGTATAAAGACAATGGCAGCAGTCAACACTGTGCGTGACTTCAGACCCGTGTGTGTGGCTGGCAGCAGTGATGAATCCCTCCCCAATGAGCTTAACTCTTTTTACACCAGGTTTGAGAAAGATCATCAGTCTCAGTTGGCGGACATCACCACTAGTTTGACCCCGAGTGACCCTATCATCGTCACAGTTGAGTCTGTGGTGGAGTGTTTGAGAAGGACACAGATCAAGAAAGCTCCTGGTCCAGATCACATCTGTGGTTACACACTGAAATACTGTGCTGAGCAGCTTGGAGGCGTTTTCCAGCAGATATTCCAGAGGTCTCTATCTACTGCCACTGTCCCACAGTCATGGAAACACTCCACAGTTATTCCCATCCCCAAGAAGACCAGCATTAAAGTCCTGAATGACCTAAGACCCATTGCCCTCACCTCCCTTGTCATGAAGGCCTTTGAGAGGATTGTGAAAGCTCATATCATCAACGCCACAGCTTCAAAGATGGATCCTCTTCAGTTTGCATATCGTGCGAAAAGAGGGGTGGATGATGCCAAAATCTACATACTGAATACCATTCATGCACATCTAGAAAGCCCAAATTCTTTTGCCCGACTCCTATTTGCAGATTTCTCGTCTGCCTTCAACACCATTCAACCTCACATGCTGGCTAAAAAACTTATCAACTGTTTCAACTTGGATCATCAGCTAATTCTGTGGATCATAGACTTTCTCACACAAAGAACACAGAAGGTGCTGGTCAACAAGAGGTTCTCTGACAGCAGATACACATCCACAGGCTCACCCCAGGGTTGTGTCCTCTCACCACTGCTTTTCATCTTATACACAGATGACTGTAGAAGCCGCCATCCTGATCGTCATCTAGTGAAGTTTGCCGATGACACTGTTCTCCTGTCCCTGTTATCAGGTTCTATCCAAGATCACGGGCCTGTCCTCAGTGAGTTTGTGGAATGGTGTGATAGCTCCTTTTTGGAGCTTAATGTTACAAAAACCAAGGAGATGTTCATTGACTTCAGCAAGCATGGAGGATGCAGGACTGCAACTATAATACATGGGGAACCTGTTGAAGTTGTACAGGAGTACAAATACCTGGGCACCGTCATGGATGACAAACTGCGTTTTGACTCCAACACAGAGGTGATTCTCAAAAAATGTCAACAGCGGCAGTATTTCCTGAGGAAACTATACTCCTTTGGAGTGAGCAGGAAGATTCTCAATATTTTTTACACCTCCTTTATTGAAAGTATACTGACCTTTTCATCAATATGCTGGTTTCACTCTCTATCGATCAAAAACAAGAAACACCTCCAGAGCATTGTGCACACATGCTCTAAAATCATTGGCCACCCTCTTCAGTCTCTGACGTCACTGCATGACAAGGCAACCCTAAGAAAAGCCAACTCCATCTTAGAAGACTCTACCCATGTCTTACACAGAGTTTTTGAATGGCTGCCCTCTGGCAGGCGTCTGCGCTGTCCTCTTGCTAGGACCAACAGGAGGAGGGCTACTTTTACTTTTGAGGCTATTCGCCTTCTGAACTCAAATATGCTCCCAGCCCCCTCCCCCTCTCTCTCCTGGTACTAGGAGACTGGGACCCACACACACACACACTCACACCCCTGTCTGTCCTGTCCTGTTTGTCTTGTCTTTTGTCGTGCGTCTTATGTCACTATGCCTGCATGGAGAAATTGCCCCTCGGGGATAAATCAAGTTTTTTGAATTGAATTGAATTGAATGAATAATAATGATGAAATAATGACAAAGTTGTGTTCTTATATCAAGTATGCACCAACTTATGTTGTGTTGTTTGCCATTGCAGGCAGTACAGGCTGGTTGCCTATCGGATCGTGATAGAATGGGCCCTGAAAGGAGAGAAACTCGGTCCAGGCAACAGGAGAGTTCTTCCCTCGTGTGTGGTGGACCTAATAAGAGGAACATATCCATCACCAAATGGGCAATATGCAGGGTTCAAAGAGTCAGAGGATGCACTGGCATTTTTTTAGATGTTTAAAACAGAAAGGTTTAATTGTACATTTGTACAGTTTGTTACATTGACCATTTGTATGCAAAATAGTTTTGAATAATATATTGTATTACAAGAACACTTTTTAAACATACACATAGTTATAGAAAAAGCCTGGCCTAAAAAATCTTTTTGGTAAAGGTAAGGGACCACAAATAAGGCTTTCTCAATCACAAACATTTTATCACCAGCATGTTATTTAGGAAAACGTGATGCATGTTGTTTAACCAAGTCATCCTTGTTTGGCTTTGGAGTGGGAGCAATGTTGGCTGGTATGCTGACTGGAGGATGGATGTGGAACGTTTTATCTCCAAGCTTGACATTCTTGTCAAGCCGCCGTTGAATGACCTGTTGCACCAAGTCTTTCCTGAAATCCTGAGTTGTTGGCTCGTACAGCTTCCTTACGGATCCACTGGTGTGATTGCCTGGAGTGAACAACGTTGTATTTCTCTTGTCCTGAGAATGAGTAGAGTGAGGGGACACAAGAATGATGAGGGTGGTACATGTGCATTATTTTGTTATGAAAATTAATTAACTGTGTGGCCTGTCAGTTTAGGATGACAAGATAAATAAAAAATAATTACTCTGAAATACAAAGACAAAACACTGAGATGAAAGTCATCCATCTGAAAATGTCAAAATTGGAAAAAATATTTGTTTACTGCATTGATAAAACTGTTTTTTTTTTATCACTTTCAAAAGGTATATATATTTGTGTCTTTCATACTTACCAGACTGAGTATGATCATGCTGACGGCTAACATTGTGGTTGTGGTCAATTACACTGAGCTGTAGTCTTGCCTGCATGGTGACATATGTGAAGTGCCGCCTCTTCTCTGCATATTTCAGCATGGAGCTGTGGAACACTTCAAGGTTCCCTGAAAAAAGAAAAAAAAAATACTTTATTTAGACATTTTCCGCTTTACACACATTCAAAAAACCTTGAAATTACTGCCATTAATCACTATTTCATTTTTAACAGTTTTACTTGTACATTTGAAAAATTGGTTTGTTCAAAGGACAGGTGAAGCATTACATTATCCATTATTCCCTAAGAGGTGTTCTGATTTGTTTAGGGAGAAATGTGATCAAAATAGCCTATCCAAACTTACCTGTGTGTTTGAACAAAGTCATGTTAGTTAGGTCTCTCAAGAGGTTTTTATCGAGCACAACAGCCTTCAGAGCGTTCCAAGCAGGACTCCCCTTCTTCAGCCATTTCTTCCTTATTTGTTGATCATCACCGAGGTCATCGTGGTTACATTTGTACTCCTGCCCATCTTCTTCCCAGCGGTGGATACCACATACATGATAACAATATAGTTATCCCTCTTACCTGCTTAGAAATGCAACACGTTTTATTTTGTCTCACCATACTTGGTCATGTAACGTGTAACAGTATTTTAATAGGGAAAACATTGAGGTGTTTGGTCGCTTCTAACTTCATCTCTGTTTAGATCCTAATGAATGCATTGGGCTAGCCAAGTGCTATTAAAGTTGCGCCGCGCACCAGAGCCAGTGAGTGCATGCATTGAAACGTGAGAGGTATGTATCAACTTGTCTTAATTAGGGGAATAACGTAGTTTGATATGAAAAAACGGTGAAGTGTTCCTTTAAGACTGGCGTGGCTAGACCCGTCACCCTGTTGGTGCAACCGGCCCCAACGTTAAACGTTAGCTGCGAGCTGATTGTCGTTAGCTAAATATAGTGCTTACGTTAACGTATAAGGTTTGATTTGTCTTTATAACGATTGATAACATCACCTAGAGCTAACAGGTTACTGTAACGACAAGCAAATAAAGATAGGAGTAGGTTACTAGCAATGTCGCCACAGTAGTTCGTACAGTCTGTCGCCTCTGGTTTGGCCAGTTTTGGCACTTCCTGCAGGATGATTGAGTGATACGAGGTCCAATAGACTTCCTCTATAGCTTTATTTGTAGAGGAGGGTCTTGTCTTCAAAATAAGCCCTGATTGGGTTATATCCGAGCATTGTGGCTAACACTATGGGTGATTTAGTAGGACACGTCCCTTGTTTTGCTAACGTAGCCAGTAACCGTATTCCGTACACTAGGTTCGCGAAACCGTAACAGTAGTTCGTACAGTGTTGTTTTGTACAATTTAAACACACATTTTACACCTTATAACGTGTTTTCACGTTGTTTAATGTCGGTCGATTAAGTAGTTAACGCATAGGTTTGTTGGTCAATGACCTGGCAATAATTATTTTAGGATTTAGCTTACCTGCAGTTTAGCCTTACTAGCCAAGCCATTTGGTACTGCCACGTCCTTTCTGTGATAACTAATACTTTTGAATAAATCAATAGAAACTCCGAGTGCAGCAGTGACAACTTTTATTATAAACACAAAGTGCATCAAGTCAAGTGTTTGCGTGGAGGGGGACATAGAAAAGTGTCACATGTAGGAACACTTGTGAGACATCTGAACAGGTTGATGTTATGAGGCTTTGTGCCGACGGCGAACCACAGCCAACAGCACCACTCGTGCGATAATGCTTAATGAAAACACAACTGCATGTTAGTATTGCTAGTACTGTCCCTCCTTCGTTTGTATACAGTACAACGTTAGCATGTTTATATGTCATAACATGTTTATGATCGCAATGAACGGTAAGGTTACTCAACCGCATAATAACATTAATTTGTAAAGCCTTCATGTGCATGGAAGACGGTGTAACACCGCATTACAGCATAGGACATTCATATGTGCCATGTTAAAGAGAAATATATATTGTAAAGCATTTCAAATGTGAAAAGAACATAATTGCAACAATCACAAGAGAATGCATCAGATTAAGATCCCTTGTAAGACCAGGACACAGAACACAACATGCATACTGAATGAAGTGCCATTTCAAGAAGCCCTTGTAAGACCAGAACACAAAACAAAATATATATGGCTGCAGCAGGGGTGTGGTGGTGGCAGCAGCAGCAGGGGTAGTGGCAGCAGGGGTGGTCATGGTGGCTGCGGCAGCAGGGGTGGTGGTGGTGGTGGCAGCAGGGGTCATCGTGGTGGCTGCAGGGGTGGTGGTGGCAGCAGCGGTGGTCGTGGTGGCTGCAGCGGTGGTGGTGGCAGCGGTGGTCGTGGTTAGGGATGTACCGATCCGACTTTTTCAGTCCCGATACCGATACCGATGCCTGGGCTCTGCGTATCGGTCGATATCCGATACCGATCCGATACCATTGTTAATTAATAAACTGTATACCTCACCATGTGGAAAAGACTAAAGGCATCAGGCTTGACTTCATTCATTCTTTCCCTAACTAAACATTACTTTCCTTAAAAAATCTAACAAAATAACACTTAGATATAAAGGTAATGTATTATTATTATTATTATTAGGCTATTATTATCATTATCATCATTATTGATTATATTACTATTAATAATAAACAATTGTACACCAGCAGCAACTTGGAGCAGCATTCAAATTCAAGTTCACAGTTATTACTAAATAATAAATCTAACAAAAAACAATTTTGCAGATAAAAATCCATTATTAGTGACATACATTGAAACACCCCTGCCAAAATGGTGTCACCCGCGAAACCCCTCTATTTACTCATAGTGGTACGGTCCCGCAGTTTCCCTACGATAAACTAATTAGTTCACACGGAGTTTGAATGGTGGTAAACGGTAGAAGTTGTACGTTTTATCTAATGATGAGTTTTTAACAGCCAATTTGAACATTTGCATGTCTTTCTACCAAGAACAGTTTATACAGATGAGATGAAAATGACAATGTGTTTAGTTTGAGTAGCCTATTTTGTGTTGACTGTTAGACATTAAACGTGTTGCCTAAATGCAACAAAACGCATTAAGATCGTAATTAATCTATGACAAATGGTGGTTAGTATAGATATTCTTTTGATCCTATGACATAAATTTGGTATAGCCTATTTATCCCATCCATGAATTTAGACACTTAGAGCACAGTGAGGTGAGGCACACTCTAACCCGCAGCAGTGAGCTGCACTACAGCGGCGTTAATGGCTGGTTGCGCGTCATGGCTCAGCCTTTTTTTGAGACTGTATTAAATTCGGATCGGCCCATGGATCGGCTCATTTTTTCCGATCCCCGATCCAGCTATTTTGTTCATATCGGGGCCGATATCCGATCCAAATATCGGATCGGTGCATCCCTAGTCGTGGTGGCTGCAGCGGTGGTCGTGGTGGCTGCAGCGGTGGTGGTGGCAGCGGTGGTGGTGGCAGCAGCGGTGGTCGTGGTGGCTGCAGTGGTGGTGGTGGTGGTGGTGGTGGCAGCAGCGGTGGTGGCAGCGGGGGTGGTGGCAGCAGGGGTGGTGGTGGTGGCTACAGTGGTGGTGGAGGTGGCCGAGGAGGAGGAGGCAGTGGTTCCCCAAGGTGGAGGAGGCTACAGTGGCGGTGACGGTTCCCATGTGGGCGGCGGCGGAGGTGGTGGGAGAAGACGCGTAGGCAGCGGCGACAGCGGTGGAGACGTCAGCGACGTCAGTGAGGTCCTCCGGGTCCTCATCCGTATCCGGATGACGGTGGTGTGGTTTCCAGAGGCCTTTGACGAGCTGTTAGTAGGTGTTTAGAAAAATATGTTAACTCAATGAATTGTCCTGTCAAGCGGGAACGGGCCTGTAGATCGGAACCCGCTCTTGATGGTAGAGGGCGTACAGTGCCCCAGCCACTTCAGGAACAAGTCACTGTCCATGTAGCCTCTCTCCGACACGCCGTAGAGTGCGTTGGTTGGCCCCTCCAGGCTGTAGGCTGTGCTGAGGAAGATGACGAACAGGGGGATGCTCTCCCCAGCAGCGTTCACGCAGCAGTGGACAGTGACGTGGTCACACGTACACGTGCCTCTGTCCCTTGCGACAGAGGACACGTTGCCTGGAGTGGCCCCTTGTCTCCAAAGCCCGTCTCGTCGCAGTTGAACCCATGCTGCTGGTACAGGGCCTGGCAGATGGCCCCATGGACCCTCTCCCTATCAAGGGGATCAGGCCTCCGCGAGGCCACAGTGGCAGGTTGCCTGTTGTATGTTGTTACATCATTCTTGCAAGTCCTCCAAGCTGTCTGGATAATATTTTGCTTACCATGGATATGTACACAAAGGCTACCTGTGGAAGTGTTTCTAATGTAAATTGAAGATGCCAGAGCATATGCCAGGAGTATTTCAAATATTTATCCTGTTTATTATTTAACATTGTTAATGGACTGTTATGAGGACTTGAAGCGAGTCCACCACATCTTGCTCAGGCCCTTCTCCATGTTCATTATGGGTGATGTCCGTCCAGACGTCTTACAAATCTCAGTGGCCAATAACAAGGGTAATGGGAAACCCGTGGACCACCATCCAAAACATTTAGCCCACCAATGCCTCCTCCTCCCCTGGCATGAGGGCCCGGTAAGGGTGGGGAACGCCGTGCCCGTGCCCATGCCCATGCCGCCCACGCCTCCTGTGCTGCAGGGTGGTGTGGGGGGATGCTGTGGTGGGCAGCCACCTTGCGGAGGCTCCCGCCCCCCTCCAATTCCTGCAGGGCCTTTGCCATGGCAGCATCAGTATATTTAGGCATTTTTTCTGAGAAAGGAAAAAAAAAAATCATACAGCAAATATATTAAAACTAAATTATTATTTCATGGGCAGTGATTATGTTGTTGGAAAGTGGTGCTACAAAAACATTATTTTTATTGGTTATGTGGTTTGTTGGATTCATGTGTTAACTAGGTTTTCATTGAACACAGAGGGGATTTTATTCACATAACTACTAGGTGGGTGCCTTTTTTATCCAGTAGGTGGCAGTCCAGGATAGGACATAGCAGAGCTGTGTATATACGGTTCTGTTATTTCTTGTCCTGGACTGCCACCTACTGGGTAAAAAAGGAGCCATCTAGTAATTATTTGAATAAAATCCCCACGGCGGTCAGTGCCATTTTACGCTGTGTGTGCACAATATTAATAACTCGAATTCAGTCTAACCATTTCATTGGACTCTGATCTTACACAAATAAAATATTGAAATGGCACTTAATTCACTATGTGTTGCTTACAAATATATTGTTGTGCTGAAATCTATGTCTGGCGTTGTTACCAACAACGTTTACCTTGTGCGTCGACCTCCTGCCTCACCGTGCAGAAGTGTCTAGCTTGCACTGATTGCTAAGTGTAAGCCTCAAAACGATTCATTATACTGTATAAACATACGATCCCAAAACCTTACACGACTCTTCGACCTTGCTAACGTTACCAACAATGTGTGCTTAAATGCTTTACTTACCTTGTGCGTCGACAACCTCCTGCCTCGCCGTGCAGAAGTGTCTAGCTTGCACTGATTGCTAAGTGTAAACTTCATTGCTATTAATTATATAAATCTACGAATCCAAAAACATTACTCGATTCTAAATTATGTAATTACGATCTGACCTTCATATTTACTCATGTCAATGGCGAATTCATTCTGCATGACTACTGCATATCTGATATCTAGCGATAACGTTAACGCGCGCTTTGGTTTTTTTTTAATGTCCCTCCATTTTCCCGGCATATTTTAATGTTGCAAATTACATCATGAAATAAAATGATAAAATGTCCGCTAATGTTACACTAACAATCTATATTCAAACCAAATATTTTTTTCAACATGTCTACATAGTTTTTCGGTACATTACACTTGTACATTTTACCTCATATTTTCACAATATTTGTTTAAAATCTTCCCCCACTTCAAAGGTTAAACCCGCCCCCGACGCCATTTTGAAATATTCCTTCGGTATTGACAAATATGTTGTGCATGTCGGTATACTTACTGGGTTTGTGGAGTTCGTGTTGAATGTTGATCAGTTGACTCGGTCGGAGATGAAAGAGGACAAGACAAGGTTGTCGAAGGTACTTAGAGTTCTTACTGACCTGGAAATAATTATTTGCATTTTATCGTAAAAGGTTAACTGTACGAACTACTGTTACGGACGAACGAACGTTTCCCTATGGCAAGGAGCACTGTACGAACTACTGTTACTGACTGCTACAGGAGACAAGACGATAACGTTCTGTGGCATGGTTTCAACGTTAGATTGCTTCTTCTAGTCACTATGTTACAGCCAGGAAAGTTTAAAGCGGGGCGGAGGATATGAAGGTCAGGATCTTGTTACAGCTGTACAGCTTAATGAGCACTACGTAGCAATACATATTTGCCGCCAAAGCGTCTCACTGTTAACTCTATGGGATTTTTGAACTCTTTTATCGTAAATATCTCAAAAAGTATAAAGTTCACACATTTGAAAAATACATTCCTCAAACCTCCGTTACAAGACTCCAGTCTTGTTCCCCTGTTGATCGTTCGACCTGCTGTAGCAGTTTTTCACGCAGCATGTTGTAGGCATTGCGAAATACAAAGTAAAAAAAAAAAAAAAACCTTCGTTGTGCTTCTCTATTGCGGTGACAGCACTGGTGACAGCCGCTTGAGGCTTGACGTTCAAAATGGCGTTGGGGGCGGGGCCAAAAAACCATGACAACTACTCCTCACTCTCAATTCCTGCCTGCTCTATTCCTGCCTGCTCTATTCCTGCTCTATTCCTGTTCTATTCCTGCTCTATTCCTGTTCTATTCCTGCTCTATTCCTTCCTGTTCTATTCCTGCCTGCTCTGTGCCTGCTCTATTCCTGCTCTTATAACACATAAACACGTTAAAGAGGCTACACACTCCATTCTCACAGGAGGCCTTTAAATGTGTAATACTAAGGACACCATTTATTAACAAAACAATCAACATGTTGAAGGCAAAATAAATAGCAGACACACACACACACACACACAAATATAAATATAAACACAAGATCATCACACACACTAAGAAATGTCTTCATTCCAAACATGACATCATCACACACACTAAGAGATGTCTTCATTCCAAACATGACATCTCAGTAGCTGATTTTCAGCGGCTGTGTGTGGAACACGTCAGGGTGTGTGTGTATCCATGACGACGCGTCCCTGCGGGTCCTTGATGCGCAGGCGGCCGCTGGCGTAGTGCGTCTCCTGCCGCCCGTCCGTGTAGACGGTCTTCACCGTTCCGTCTCCATAGATACGGCGACGCCATTCCGCTGCGTGCTCCTCTCGTTCACCGCTCACAAACACCACCTCTCGCACGCCCCTACACACACACACATTACACACACACATTACACATTACACACACATTACACACAAACACCACCTCTCTCACGCCCCTACACACACATTACACACACACACACACACATTACACACAAACACCACCTCTCACACGTCCCTCTGCCTACACACACATTACACACACACACACACACATTACACACACACACACACACATTACACACAAACACCACCTCTCGTACGTCCCTCTGCCTACACACACATTACACACACACACACACACACACACACACACACACATTACACACAAACACCACCTCTCGTACGTCCCTCTGCCTACACACACATTACACACACACACACACACACACACACACACACACATTAAACACAAACACCACCTATCGCAGGGTTTCCCCCAGAAAATGTGTTAGTTAAGGTGGTGTCTGCCCAGGGGAAGGGGGCGTCGCCCTGCCACATCGTCGCCACTGCCCTACGATGGGGGGGGGGGGGGGGGTCGAGACCGTTGGTTTAACTGCAGCCGAGACCGAGTCACAAAGACCGAGTCTTTTAGGAAGCAAGCCTGAGTTGAGACCAAGTCTTAAAGGAGTCAAGGCCGCATCAAGACCAACCAAAGAAAGGGGTTTTCATCATTTACATCACCAAGGATTATATAACAGTTCAATTCCCAAAGGGTAGAGAGGGGATTGTTGGCTACAGGAGCAGTCTAGCACACACTTGTCTAAATAACTTCTTATCTGATTTAGGCCTACTTTAAGACCAGGAAGTCAGCTGAAGTAAAAATTTAGCAGGCTGTCAGCATTTCATTAATGTTGAAAATGTTGAATTTTGACACTAATGACAGCAATATACCTGGATTTCACATTCATTGTATCAGATTTAATTGTATCAGCAACCAATTAAACATCATCAACACAATTTAGACAATATTATACCTTAAGGCGAGACACTACAGGTGAATAGGGTATTTTTTTTAACTAGCAGATATCACTATGAAACTTCCCCAGTTGATTACTTACATCAACATAAGAAAAAAATGTATTACAAGTTTTTTGTAATTTAATGTTTAAATATGCAAATTAGGCATTATCTCATTAAATATGCGCTAATTTGCATATATTTCAAAATACATAATCTGAGTTTTGGATAAAGCCAGGTTCAAAATTCTTTTTTCATTGTGTTAATATATTACATGGGAGAAAAATTACAGAGGGATTTATGGATATCTACTTCTGTTGTCTTGTAAATCAGCATATAGTGTCAATAGCCTTGAAAAATCGTTTTTTGCCATGTTTTTAAGCATAAAATGTCATATATATCAGGTTAGGAATAATATTTCAACAAACCCCTCTGTAAAAGTCTTGTAAATATAGTTTAGCATAAAACTGGAAAGTTTGGTGCATGTAAGTGCTTCAGAAGTGGAGATTATGTTCTCAGAGTGGGAGAAGAAACTCGTTTTGAGAAAACAGCCTTGAAACACAGCCAATGGGATGCGTTCTAAGCCTAGACTCGCCTTTGAACTTTTGCGATTGGTTGCTAATACAAAGGAAATGTCCATATTTGGATTGCATAGCGTCATTCAGGAGGAAAAGGGCTTTCAAACGGTATCACACACGATGTGATTTGGATCACGGTCGCGGTAGTACATGACACTTTAGAATGGGAACCTTTGGTAAAATTAGGAGAAATATATAGGTGCGAGTAGACAAAATGTCATGAAATAAACACCTAAATGTGCAAATCGGACTTTATTATTGTAGTAGGGTGGTAGAATACATGCTAAGGTAGCAAACTAGCACAAAATATTGAAATTGACCGGAGGTCACAAAAACGATGTTTTCACCTGCCGTGTCTCGCCTTAAAAGTGTAAGTTTACAACTCCAATACAGGGCCTTTTGTATCTTTCAAAACCTTTGCACTGCTCAGCATAGCACATAGCATAGGATATATTTTAAAGCCAGTCAATATTATAATATTCTATTAAAACCAAGAATATTTGTAATGGTGGATATTTTAGAATATACCATGAAATAAAGCTGAAACTGTATGAAAATGTAACATTGCGACTGTATGGTAAAGTTAGTGAATTGTGATTTAGTAGCCTAAAGCTGCAATTCTTTGATTGAAGCTGTATTGTGCGTGCCTGTTGCTCATATAGCCTAAGAGAGCCGGAACGTTTTTAATGCTTTTTAAAACATAATTAGCGAGATCGTACCGCATTGAACGCTAATATTTTGTCACTAGCAACCAAATCTGTCATTTGTCAAATACAGTTGCATGTTCAGCTCTGAACAAAAACATTCAGGAATTATTTCTACGAAACGGAAACGTGCGTCCCACACATTTGGTAGATTCAACGGAGAACCATTCCTGTGAGAGTCGTCAAATCTAGCTAGGTTTAGGCTATTTGTGTTCGCAGTCACTCTGAGATATGCGTGGCAGTGGCACCTGATATCAAATACTCATGCTAAATGAGCACGTCGATCGCCTGTGCGCATAGGCCAACTCAATTTGAAAAAGTTTCTTTTTTTTATGCGTTCTACAGAGAAGGGAGACTAGCGGCTACGGTTTGGAATGACGGAGAAAACATGACAGAGTAATACGGCGAATATCACTATACAGAATATATTTATTTATTTATTTATTGAAGACGCCAGTTAAGGTGGCAGCCCTGTGTTGTTAAGGCGGCCGCCTTAGCAGGAAAGGGATGCGGGAAACCCTGACTCGCACGTCCCTCTGCCTACACACACATTACACACACACACACACACACACACACACACACACACACACACACACACACACACACACACACATTAGAAACAAACACCACCTCTCGCACGTCCCTCTGCCTACACACACATTACACACACACACACACACACACACACACATTACACACACACACACACACACACACACACACACACACACACACACACACACACACACACATTACACACAAACACCACCTCTCACACGTCCCTCTGCCTACACACACACACACATTAAAAACAAACACCACCTCTCGCACGCCCCTCTGCCTACACACACACACACACACACACACACACACACACACACACACACACACATTACAAACACACACACATCACAAACACACACACACACATTACACACAAACACCACCTCTCACACGTCCCTCTGCCTAAACACACACACACCAACACCACCTCTTGCACATCCCTCTGTCTACACACACAAACAAGCGTGCACACACTCAATCTCACACACACTCAAACAAGCGTGCACACACACACACAAGTTTGCACAAACTCACACACACACTCACGTATTGAGGCGGATTATGGTGCCGTCTGGTAGGACACTCTCCTCCCTGCCGTCAGGGTAAAGTGTCTTCATGGTCTGATCAGGAAACACAATCTCTTTTCTCCCGTCCGGGTACAGTTTCTCTAAAATTCAAACATACATACACACACACATATGACATGCAATACAATACCATATTAACGAGAACCTGTTTCCTTACCAAATACCTGTTCCCCATGCATACGCACACATTCTCTCTCTCTCTCTCTCTCACACACACACTTAATTGGCTATATGGACAAAAGCCTCATTTGTTTCCGGTGGAGCGTTAACGGTGTTGTTGCTTCTTCTGTTACATTGTGCTCCTTACATATAACTAACCCTAACACATCAACTCCTTACATATAACTAACTAACCCTAACACATCAACTCCTTACATATAACTAACCCTAACCCTAACACATCAACTCCTTACATATTCACTCCAATACCGAAGACATGGTTACATATTCACTCCAATACTTAAGACATGGTTACATATTCACTCCAATACTTAAGACATGGTTACATATTCACTCCAATACCAAAGACATGGTTACATATGCAAGTGACACCATTAGAACCCTTTAATCAACTAGTTTCCAAATATATGCTTCAAAAGAGAATGTACCAATGGTATTTTGCAAAAACGATAAAAGAAACGATTTCAGTCCTCTCACCTACAGCAGGCCAATTCAAAAAGCCCATTCAACTTAATTTGCATTTGAAAGAGACACTCAGTAAGTGACCCATTTAGTCTGACTTTTTCCAATTTGAAGTAAAACTACATAACATTTTTGAATGTTCTTTTTACTTATATGGAGCCAACACCATTACTTTCAAGGTTCAAACTTCAAAAGTCTTAGCTCGATATATTTATAGTGTCTTTTTTACCTTTGAAAATCGTTTTTTAATAGTTCTGTTTACACTGAATTATAATAAAAAGTAATTGTATTACATCCACTTTACTCTCATATAATTGTTGTGGAGGACCTCTAGAATATAACCATATGTGCCACTTTTGCATAGATGTTTTTAGTTAGATGAAAACTTAGGTATAGCTGACTGCCTCAAAGTGCTTGAAAAGGCCCCGGACCTCCAAAATTATTTGTGTACATGTAAAAAGAATTTGTATCTGTAAAAATGGTGTATACATCTTCAAATCCGTTTTGTCACTGTGTGGGAAAAAGTTTTTAGAGTTTGCGAACGAGTTTTGCACCGACGGATTTTCAGTGTAGCGGTCGGCTAGTTAAAAGTATTCTGAGAATTAACGTCCATATTCATGCGAAGGCGGCGGCAACCTTGTTAATAATGAATCAATGGTGATGAGTTGCATGTTAGAGACAGATTTAAAGCAGCACTGTTTACAGTTTACTTTGAGGATTTAATTCCCAACGACTGATCAATAAACTCAAAAATCGTTAGCCTGGGTTATTAATTAAAATGTTTGTTTTGCAATAAATGTAAACTGTAGAGATGCAACCTGGTCATTAAAATTACAAATGGGATTTTTTTTGCCTTCCGTGCATATAACCTATTGTCCAAAACAAACAAACAAACAAACACACAGCTGCTTACCTGTCTGAACGTTAGGAGACACACACACACACACACACACACACACACACACACACACACACACACACACACAGCTGCTGACCTGTCTGACTGTTGGGGAACTGCAGCAGCTCGGTGCCGTCGGGGAAGGTTGTGTGTGTTGTCTGTGCATCTGCAAAAAAGTACACCTGGGGGCACATTTCATATACCACATTATAAGGTTTCATATATACACACACACACATAGGTGGGTCTCAAAATGTTAACTAAAAGGAGAGGGGGATAGAGGAGAGGGGGATAGAGGAGAAGAGAGGGGGATAGAGGAGAGGGGGATAGAGGAGAAGAGAGGGGGATAGAGGAAAGGGGAGGAGATAAGAGGAGATACTCACTAAACTGTCTGTGCAGGATACTCACTACTCTGGGCAGGATACTCACTACTCTGGGCAGGATACTCACTACTCTGTGGTCTGGGCAGGATACTCACTACTCTGTGGTCTGGGCAGGATACTCACTATTCTGTGGTCTGTAGTCTGGGCAGGATACTCACTACTCTGTAGTCTGGGCAGGATACTCACTACTCTGTGGTCTGGGCAGGATACTCACTATTCTGTGGTCTGTAGTCTGGGCAGGATACTCACTACTCTGTAGTCTGGGCAGGATACTCACTACTCTGTGGTCTGGGCAGGATATTCACTACTCTGGGCAGGATACTCACTACTCTGTAGTCTGGGCAGGATACTCACTACTCTGTGGTCTGGGCAGGATATTCACTACTCTGTGGTCTGGGCAGGATACTCACTACTCTGTGGTCTGGGCAGGATACTCACTACTCTGTGGTCTGGGCAGGATATGCACTACTCTGTGCAGGATACTCACTACTCTGTAGTCTGGGCAGGATACTCACTACTCTGTGGTCTGGGCAGGATACTCACTACTCTGTGGTCTGGGCAGGATACTCACTACTCTGTGGTCTGGGCAGGATACTCACTACTCTGTGCAGGATACTCACTACTCTGTGGTCTGGGCAGGATATTCACTACTCTGTGGTCTGGGCAGGATATTCACTACTCTGTGGTCTGGGCAGGATACTCACTACTCTGTGGTCTGGGCAGGATACTCACTACTCTGTGGTCTGGGCAGACCTCCTTGATGTCTCCGTTGAAGAAAGTGACTTTGGCTGAACCGTCAGTAGACAGCAGCTTCTGTGTTCCGTTAGGAAAGACCAGCAACCTGCTGCCATCTGTAAACACTCGCTCTACCTACACACACACACACACACACACACACACACACACACACACACACACACACACACACACACAATATTATATTAGACTTTCAATGTAGGGTAAAGTGGAGAGTCAAAACTAATTTAATAACTATGTTAAATCTATTAGCATACCTTTCCATCTGGGTGTGTGATCTCGTCCTCCTGCTGGCTAGCAAGTTGCACTGCAGGCACCTTTTACAACACACACACACACACACACACAAACACAAACACACCTGCATTAACAATTAGGGTGTCAAGACTGAAATACATCTGAATAAATATTGATGAAGAGGAGAGGGGAGGAGAGGCGGAGAGGAGACGAAAGACAAAGAGGAGAGGAGGAGAGGAGAAGCTGAGAGGAGAGGGGATAGAGGAGAGGAAATGAGGTGGACAGAGGAGAGGTGGAGAGAGGGGAGGAGAGGAGTGAGGAGAGAAAAGGACAGGAGAGGGGGCGTGAAGAGAGTGCTGTGGGGGAGGGGAGGAGGAGAGGAGAGGGGAGAGGAGTAGAAAGAAACTCACTGCACTTAGTTCAGCATGCGTGACATCATCACAGACATGCCCAGTATGCGTGACATCATCACGGACATGCCCAGTATGTGTGACATCATCGCGGACATGCCCAGTATGCGTCACTTCAACACCAGATGTGGGACTTCCTGCAGGACAGCAAACAGCCGAGCCGAGCCGAGTGAATGTGTGTGTGTGTGTTGATGCAAATGACAGTCAGTATAATTTTCATCATACGTTACAGTATAATTAGAATTTTATTGAACAAACCTCCCAATGGTAAAATAAAATAATCAACTCAAAATGCACTGTTCCAAATTATTATGCACAGCAGAGTTTCAAGACATTTTATAGGTTGTAAAGAACTATAAATTGTCATTTGTTGAATTTGCAGCATTATGTGGTGATATTAATGAAATCAAAAGTTATTTCAATCAAAAACATCTTAGCAGGCCAAGTTACATGTTAACCCTCTAAGCACCACCGTCGAGTTAACTCGACAAGCTGCGGTACTGGATAAAACGGCCGAGTTGGTCAAATAGGGTGTCAAATTTCGTTCAAACTCCCTGCCAATAGTTGGCAGACATGTCATACTACGTCCCGACTCAGAGTTACGTCATGCTTCTATATTTAATATTCGAGGAAGGGCACTTTAAATCAGTGCGAAATATCAGCTGAGCTAGTTTGCTGTGAGCCATTGTGCCAGAGCAGTATTGTGAACGTAAACGAGTAATAGCATTAGATTATCGTCTAAACACATCAAAAAAGTTTACCAGGAATGAAGTGTTGGGTCTTCTGTTCACTGATTTTGAAGTGAAATATCTGGCTATCTGGCTGACGGGGATTCGTTTATTCACACGCGTCTCTGCCTAGCAAGCAATGCTGCAGCTGGACAACGTAAAGATAAGTCCTACACCAAGCACAAACGTGGATCTTTTTGCCCAATGTCAGAGTTAGGAACAGTATTTCACGGGAGGTGTTCATAGGGAAGTTAGCAGACCCTCATCAGACGTGTTAGTTGTGTGGAGAACGAAAGTTCTCTGCCTTTTTTTATCGCGCTAGCCATTTTGCTCCTTCGTCTTCCGTGTGCCTCTCCATAATTGCGAGCACGGTAACGTGGGAGCCTTTGTCCAATACTAATGGGTATGTTGGTATGGAGGTCGAAGTGTCCATATGAGAGCTGTGGGGCAACATAGCAGCAGTGTGGGGAGTCGTAACGAGAATGCGAATGGACAGAGACATGCTGATTCACTCCACTCTGGAGGCGCGCGTGGCAGACCTACAGGCTGTCGTCAGACAAAATAGGCTACAGGTGTAGGCAGTGTGGGGTGGGTTTTTATGGTATGCCTTGCAATGAGAAGTAGGCCTGTCATGAAACAGTTAGCAGACCCTCATCAGACGTGTTAGTTGTGTGTGGAGAACGAAAGTGGAGTCGGGGCACGCGCTAGCCATATGCTCCCTCGACAGTGACAGCTGTGCCTCTCCATAATCGCGAGGACGGTAACGTAGTGGAGCCATTGTCTAATATCAATAGATGTGTTAGACGAGGTCGAAGTGTCCATAGGAGAGCTAGGGGAAACGTAGAGGCAGTGTAGGGAGTCGCAACGAGAATGACAAGACGGAGCCATGCCTTATGTCATGCCTTCCAATGAGAAGTACCATGAAACACTACAAGAAGTGTCACCTGGATGAATAGGGATTCATTATGTTTACAGCAAAAAGCCTGCCACAGAAATTTGCATTTCCCATCATATCTTGCCATTTATTATTTACACTATTGATTTACTATTTCCCTGACCATGTAGTATGGCACAATGTGTGTTCTTTTTGTGTGTTCATGTCCTTGTGATGTGTATGTCTGTCAACTAAAGAAAACAAAACAAAAAAAAACCTCACAGAAAAAAAACACAAAGTGGCAGATCTAAAGGCCATAGTCAGACAAAATACAGGTGTAGGCAGTGTGTGGTGGGCCTTTGTGTTGCAAGGTATGGCGTACGTAGCAACCGGCCAACATCAGCAGTATAAACAAGAGGGGCACACCTGATATAAAGTCGATTTTCTCCAGACTGGAATGCTCAAAAATGCTAAAAATTTACCTGAAGTGGTCAGAAGGGGTTGAGGGTCATGAAATCGTGCCCACAACTCAATTCACATTCCTAACTCTAGAGAACCAAGATCTTAGCATATACATGAAATTCTGATCTATGTCCATAGACTTCAATGGAACAGTTGCTGCCTCTGCTCTGCATAAAGGGGGATTTTGACCCCACCCCTCTTGCGATTCAGGTTCCAGGAAGTGGCTTCACATGAAGTATCTTGCTCCGGCCTTAATGATCTTTGCTTCTACCTGGCTGCTAACAAACGGATAAAAACTTTCTACTCAGAAACTCTATAATTGAGTGACTACGATCGCGTCTTTTTTATTCCAACCATGAGTTGTTTGGGGGAGAAACGAGAACGCGCACACATACCGAATAACTTACACTTGGCTTTATGAATACGTGTCTGCTCATCCTGGATTGGTCTTTGTGCAACCAGTTTAGCCTGTATGCTCTTGTTATGGATTCATTGAGCGCAGCTCAGTAACTTATCCCGGATGTCTTAATTCTGCTTTTGTGCAACAGGCCCCTGGTTGAGGTCACAGGAAGATGGGGGCCACACCATGAGTTTCTGCCCAGAGCTGCACATGATCCAGAGGTATTCTTTGCAGCATGAGATGGTGTGTTGTCATGCATAAAGATGATATTGCTATGGAAGGCACCTTTCATCTTTTTGTACCACGGAAGAAAGTGGTCAGTCAGAAACTCTTCACACTTTGCTGAGGTCATCTTCACATAGGGACCCTACAGTGGCCTACCAGCTCTCTCCTCATAATTTCGGACCAAAATATGACTCCCCCACCTCATTGCTGACGTCTCAGCCTTGTTGGGACATGGTAGTCATTCACCAAGCATCCATTACTCCATCCATCTGGACCATCTAGGCTTGCACTGCACTCATCCGTAAACAAAACTGTTCAAAATTGTATTTCTGAGCCCACTGCATCTGCTTGTGAGCATTGTTTAGGAGTGGCCGATAGTAGGTTTATGCACACTTGCAAACTTCTTGAGGATCCTACACCTTGAAGTTTGCAGGACTCCAGGCACCAGTGGCTTCAAACACTTGTTTGCTGTTTAGCAATGGCAAATCGTATGAATTAATCTTTCATCCTCTTTTCAATCATATCCCAACTTTCCTTATTATGCCTTTGTCTGTACAAACCTGCCTTGGCTCTGAATCGGCGAAAAATGTATTCACAGTACGGTGAGCACGCATAACTTTTTGGGAAATATCCAATGTTTACAAACCTTGTCCAAGGAAGTGCACTATTTCATGCTTTTCAGCAGCAGAGAAACTTTTTCTTTCCCATATTGCTTGAAACCTGTGGCATGCTTAATAATGTGGAACACCCTTTTTAAAGGGATAGTTCGGGTTTTAAGACACGAAGTTATATGGGTTCCCCGTCAGCAACGTTGTGCATCAGCACTGACTTACCCCGCAACAGCGTCCTGTGAGCCGAGATCCAGCCGGTTTTTGATGCTGAAGAAAGTAGTCCGGCAAGTTTCTGGGGTCACGAAAGTAAAGTGTTTTTCTTCTCAAAACCATATGCGTTCAAAAGAGTGATATATTTGCACCACAAAAACGTTGTCCAGGAAAAATTCAAACCTCGTTATCACTTACTTATTTTTCGCGATTCCTATCACTGCGCGCTACTGACAGCTGGACAACATTTTTGTGGTGCAAATATATCACTCTGTTGAACGCATATGGTTTTGAGAAGAAAAACACTTTACTTTCGTGACCCCAGAAACTTGCTGAAGAAAATAGTCCGGCATCAAAAACGATCAAAAACCGGCTGGATCTCGGCTCACAGGACGCTGTCGGGGGGTAAGTCAGTGCTGATGCACAACGTTGCTGACAGGGAACCCATATAACTTCGTGTCTTAAAACCCGAACTATCCCTTTAAGTAGTTTTCCTTTCATTGGGCTTAGCTGGCAAGCTAATTATCACAGGTGTCTTGATTTCAATGATCTAAAGAGCCCTGATACACAATACCATCCATGAGTTTAATTGAAAAACAAAAAAGTAGATGTTTATGACACTTAACTCATTGGCTGCCAGCCATTTTCACTCCATACTGCCAGACGTTTTACAACATTTTGACTGTTTATCCAAGATCCACCGAACGGTGAGCTTTATGACTATGTACACACTGAAGGTACCAAATGAAAGAGTAGACTCTCTTCTTTCACCAGGAAAAAACGGTTTGTTTCTATCGTTTTCCGTTCTTTAGTAATAGTCAGTAGAACATGGGTTAGTTTTGCTAAAAACACCTGTTTTTGATCAAAAAATGGAGAGAAAACGATCTTTTTGTGAAAATCAACTTTTTAACGTTAGCGTTTCAGTAGTATGTCAACCACGATTGCACTGTTATCTCGTCAAGGTTGCTAGGGACTCTGATGGTCGCTATAGACTCTGAACAGGATGGTAGACTTAGCAAGCTAGCACTAGCAAAGTTGTTGTTAGTCATCGCAATATCCAATGTAAATGGATCATACCGTTCACATGTTTTCCATCCTTGATGTAAGAAGTAAGCATATTTATTCTCTGCACCGCATACAAACTAGATCCACTGTGGTCGATCTTCAGTGTGTTAGCTAGTTGTATGTCTCTACATGTGCACTCTGCAGGCAGCTACTAATCATCCAAATGGCACTGCTGCCATCTAGCGGTTCGGATCGCTAGTACAGTCTGTTTACAAGCCTGAAACTCTGCCAGATCATTCCCAAGCCCACCCATGAGCCCTCCCCATTGAAAAATGCGATTGACGTCTATAGACGTCAATGGCAGTCAACGTATGTGTCTAAATTGACGTTTAAAGATGCCAATGGCAGTGAATGAGTTAAAAACACAGTGCATGTATGGATGTGCCCCTACCTGAGTTTCGTCTGTTTCCTTCAGGGCTGCTGTTATCTGAGCTTCTGCTGTTACTCTTTGGACTCTGAAACACATCAACCGGTTAATGCTGTTACTCTTTGGACTCTGAACCGGTTAATGCAGTGGACGCATAAACAGGTGAAGACGGGTTGACATTAACTATTGAGAAGCTGCCCAGCTGAAACAGCCCATAGTGCTCTACGCATCTGGCATTAACTATTGAGAAGCTGCCCAGCTGAAACAGCCCATAGTGATCTACGCATGTGGCATTAACTATTGAGAAGCTGCCCAGCTGAAACAGCCCATAGTGCTCTACGCATCTGGCATTAACTATTGAGAAGCTGCCCAGCTGAAACAGCCCATAGTGCTCTACGCATCTGGCAGGAGAACCTGAAAACAGCGGGTCTAACGACCAAAAGCTTGCTATCAGTAAAGCTATTTTTTCACAAAGACTTGAAGTGTGTGGATTCTTCTCTTAAATATCCAATCAAATCCGTCTTGAAAATCGCCATGTTTCGTTTTACCGTTATTATTGCCTTACCGCCTTATTGCACTTGCTAACTTGAGAAGAGACCAGTTTTAAATGGGAAAACTACTGGAAAACTTAGTCACTTTTAAGCATGATGCTAGAAGCCGAGATGCTAAAGGTCTAAACCGATTATGAATGGGCATAATTAACCATTTTGATTTCAAAAGTGACCTAGTTCACTGCAAACACTGCAATATCATGTATAAGTCCAACAGGGCCATAACTCAAATGATGTACCACTTTATAGAGCGGTGCATCCTGTATCATCCTGGTAGAACTTCACTATGAACAATAGAAGCTGCTAGTGAGATTTTAGGCTACGTTTGTGACGGAATGTGATTTGCTGGTTGCAATAAATGTGTAAGTTCTTGAAAACAATAGGCAACAACAGAAAAACAACAGAAGTTCTTTTTGTCACATATTAATATTAAAAATTCAGTATAGATGTGCAAGATTCACAGTAAACTACATCAACACACTGGGTAAGATGTCAAATATGGATTACCAATCACAAGTGCATTTCATAGATTAACCTGTCATGCAATAGAAAGTCATGTTTATGATTAAACTGGGGACTGACAAAGCAGACCCAATTCTCATCCTCACAACACATGCTAGTCTTATACTGTATGTCAGATGTTAATACCCAGAATTCAGCATGCATGTGCAAGTTCTACAGTACACCATATCAATGCACTGGTTAAGATTTCAAATATGGATTTCCAATCCGAACTGCATTTCGTAGATATCACAATCAGATTCATCAGAGTGGTCAGATTAGGTGCGTATGACATCAACACCTAATATGCCTGTCTGGCATAGCGTCACCAGCTTGCCAAAGACAGAATAGTTTTTGGAATTTATTTACAAAATATTAGTTAAATAATACGTCTGATGATATCCACATGCTCAAACTGCTAACCTGGTCTAGTGCCACCAGCTGACCAAATAGGTCATGTGACTGACACTTTCCTAAATATTAGATACTATGATAAGACTGATAGGGCCTACTGACATGCCTCATTCATATGTCTGGTGTGGCCCACCCAAAAAAATGACAACAACGTCATAAATTACGTCTTTTTAAATAAATAATTTGACCTTTACCGTTTCATGACTTCAGCTAAGAAACAAATAGTTCACCACACACGTCGAACTTGCATCAAACATTCATCAACATGACTGCTTTCACTTTCAATGACGTCCCTGGCGGTGTCGCTATGGCAACCATTGAACGCTGACGGCTACACAGTTGAGGTCCTGTAAGAATCTAATACTTTATTTTTAAGATAGAATTTCTCTTTTTTTCCCCTTTTTAACTAAATATTACGCAAACAATGGAAACTCATATATAGAGGTGGTGACATTTCTTTTACTACCAAGTGAAATTACATTTATAATCTTTTACTACATTTCAAGGGCCTTCATTTTGAATTTTGTTTTACTACCTTTTGCATGGTGAAATGGGGAATTAAATCCTTTAAAAACATATTGTTTGTCCATCCAAATGTTCCTATCACCATCTCAGCTGCACTCCTCCTTCGGACAACTGCACTCGTTGATGCACTTATTCTTACTGCACTCTACCTTCTTTCAAATCTCCTAGAATTGTTGTGAATTGCTAGCCTGGCTATCACCATACTAAGCTCAGTCTTTTAAGACTGAACATTAGTATGGGGAGTCTGCGCTTTATTTCTATTGCATGAGAGGCGTGCTCTCTCGGAGGAGGGGCGGGACTGTCGAGCTCTATTGGCATCGTTCAAATCATGACTCTGTACGCTTGGATAATCCTTCAACCTATCAGACCAACAATCTGGTGCATCTTTTGGATAAGCTAGTTTGTGATTGGAGCCAAAGGTGCTGGCAGGGAACAGAGGAGATAGATGTGCAGGTTTCCAGCCTGAGCTGCCGGGCGAAATCCAAATTCGCCGGCAGGTCAGGCAGGGTTCACCCAGCCTAGTGAATTGCTTTAAAACACACACACACACACACACACACGTACATGTGCGCCGCCTGGTCTTTCTTCATCTCCCTTCTCCTTGGTCTTCTTCCTCCCCCCGGCTCTGCTCTCCTCTCTCTGTGCGGAGGTGGAGGGGTGTGTGTGTGTGTGTGTGTGTGTGGCTCTGCTCTCCTCTCTCTGTGCGGAGGTGTGTGTGTGTGTGTGTGATCTCCAGCGTGAGAGTCGGAGGTTCTCCAGCGTGTGAATCTGCTGCTGCAGCTCCTGGTTGTGTGCGGTGAGAGTGTGTATCTGCTGCTGCAGACGCGTGTGTGTGCTCTTCCATCGCTGCTCCTTACGCACACACTCCTCCCGCACCTCACACAACTGCTGCTTCAGCACCTGAGAAGAGGACAGAGCCGTCAGCACGCACACACACACACACACACACACACACAGCCATCTTACTACAACAACACTGCTGTAAATAACGTACACAAAGAACATAAAGACATCAAAGTGCAAATGACAAGTGAAACACAGTTCAAAAGATGGCTGGATGAAATTTAATGCCACTCTTCGAAAATAAGCAAAATTTTATACATTTTAAGACCTAAATATTTTATTTAAGGCGAAACCTGGCAGGTGAAAACATTGATTTTGTGACCTCTGGTCTATTTCGAGATGTTGTGCTAGTTTGCTACCTTAGCATGTATTCTACCACCCTCCTACAACAACAAAGTCCGATTTGCACATTAAGGTGTTTATTTCACGACTTTTGTCTACTCGCGCCTATGTATTTCTCCTAATTTCACCAAAAGTTCCCATTCTAAAGTGTCATGTACTCCCGCGACCGTGACCCAAATCAAATTGTGTGTGACACCGTTGGAAAGCCCTATTTCTCCTACATGACGCTATGCAATCCGAATATGGACATTTCCTTTGTATTAGCAACCCATCGCTTCAAAGACGAGTCTAAGCAGAGAACACATCTCATTGGCTGTGTTTCAAGGCTGTTTTCTCAAAACGAGTTATTTGCGGTTTTGTGTCATTTTCTGGTAGATACTTCTCAGCCTCTGTAGCACCTATGTACACCAAACTTTCCAATTATACACCTAACAGTATTCTGAAGATATTTACAGAGGGATTTGTTAATACATCATTCCTGGCCCGATTTATGTGACATTTTAATCAAAAAAGCATGGCAAAAATCGTTTTTTTAAGGCTATGTACAGTATATTTGAATTTCCTAGGCAATGAAAGCAGATATCCTGAAATCCTTCTGTAATTTTATTGTAATCTTGTTCGTAAACAACATGAAAGAATAATTTTGCACCTGGCTTTATCATATGTTCAGATCTATATACCAGAAATATATTCAAAATCCTGCATATTTAATGAGATAATGCCTAATTTGCATAATTAAACATACACATTTCAAAAACTTGTAATACATTTTTTTTCTCATACTTGTGTAAGTAATCAACTGGGGAAGTTTCATGGTAATACCTATTATTTAAAAATGTTACCCTATTCACCTGTAGTGTCTCGCCTTTTTAAGGATCTGTGTGTGTGTGTACCTGCAGCTCCTCTCTCTGTGCTGTGGTGTGTGTGTGTGTGTGTGTGTGTGTGTGTACCTGCAGCTCCTCTCTCTGTGCTGTGGTGTGTGTGTGTGAGTGTGAGTGTGAGTGTGAGTGTGAGTGTGAGTGTGAGTGTGAGTGTGAGTGTGAGTGTGAGTGTGAGTGTGAGTGTGAGTGTGTGTGTGTGTGTGTGTGTGTGTGTGTGTG
>NC_084997.1:40484648-40524648 GCF_963854185.1 Sardina pilchardus | reverse complement strand
GTGTACCGTAACTCCTGTGTGTGTGTAGCGAGGTTGCTCCTCTGATGTGTGTGTGTGTGTGTCTGTTAGTGTGTGTGTGTGTGTGTGTACCGTAACTCCTGTGTGTGTGTAGTGAGGTTGTTCCTCTGGTGTGTGTGTGTGTGTGTGTGTGTGTGTGTTAGTGTGTGTACCGTAACTCCTGTGTGTGTGTAGCGAGGTTGTTCCTCTGGTGTGTGTGTGTGTGTGTGTGTGTGTGTGTGTGTACCGTAACTCCTGTGTGTGTGTAGCGAGGTTGCTCCTCTGGTGTGCGAGCTCCTTCGTCTCCATTCTGAAGCGCTCGATCTCCAGCTCCAGCTGCACAAGACGATCACGCATCACCTCACACACACCTGTCACACACACACACACACACACACACACACATACATTAGTGTTCACGCATCACCTCACACACACCTGCCACACACACACACACACTTTAGTGTTCACGCATCACCTCACACACACCTGCCATACACACACACACACACACTTTAGTGTTCACGCATCACCTCACACACACCTGCCACACATACACACACTTCTCCACTTCACTGCATCATAGAAAGACACACTTCTTACAGACAACATCCACTCACACACACACCCACACACGCACACTCACTCACACTAGTGTGCTTGTATGGTTTAGACTATTTTAAAGCAGGTCTACAGACTAGTGTGCTCTTATGGTTTAGACTATTTTAAAGCAGGACTACAGACTAGTGTGCTTGTATGGTTTAGACTATTTTATTTTAAAGCAGGACTACAGACTAGTGTGCTTGTATGGTTTAGACTATTTTAAAGCAGGACTACAGACTAGGCACAACGGTGGAAACTGGGAATTGAACTAGGGATGCACCGATCCGATATTTGGTTCGGATATCGGCCCCGATTTGAACAAAATAGCTGGATTGGGGATCGGAAAAAATGAGCAGATCCATGGGCCGATCCGAATTTAATTTAGTTTAAAAAAAAAGGCTGAGCCATGACGCTCAACCAGCCATTTAGCGCCGCTGTAGCAGCAGCTCACTGCCGCGGGTTAGAGTGTGCCTCACCTCACTGTGTACTCTGAGTGACTGCTGCGGGTTAGAGTGTGCCTCACCTCACTGTGTACGCTGAGTGTTTAAATTCACGGATGGGATAAATACAGATACCAAATTTATGTCATAGGATCAAAAGAATATCTATACTAACCACCATTTGTCACTGATTAATACATCTTCATGCTTTTTGTTGCATTTAGGCAACACGTTTAATGTGTAACAGTCAACACAAAATAGGCTACTCAAACTGAACACATTGTCATTACCAGTTCTTGGTATCAAGACATGCAAATGTTCAAATAGGCTGTTAAAAACTTCTCATTTATTAGTTAAAACGTACAACTTCAAGTACCGTTTACCACCATTCAAACTCTGTGTGAACTAATTCATTTATCGTGAGGAAACTGAGGGACTGTACCACTATGAGTAAATAGAGGGGTTTCGCGGGTGACACCATTTTGGCAGGGGTGTTTCAATGTATGTCACTAATATGGGATTTTCATCTGCAAAATTGTTTTGATGGGAGAAAATTATGCATTTGTTGAGTTTCATGTCAGCTAGTTAGATGTATTATTTAGTAATCTGTGAACTTGAATTTTAATGCTGTTCCAAGTTGCTGCTGGTGCACAACTGTTAATTTTTAATACTAGTAATATAATCAATAATGATGATGATGATAATAATAACTAGAAAATGTAATTCCATGGAAGGAATTAAGAGTCATTGCATGAGAAAACCAGGCAGAGGTGGGAAGATGGGGGTCGGCCAAATCGGCTCATACTTTGTATATGTGATAAGTATGTGGAACTATGAACAGCCATATACTTAAAACCCTCCAGCTGTTTTTTGTTATGGAGTTCTGGGACCCCTCTCAGAGACCCTCAAAAATCCAACAATTCATGGCTGAAAATGACTGAAATGGCCATTTCTACCCTGATTATCCTGATAAAGATATGAACATAAGCTTTATATTTCCATAGAGCCTAGGTAGCATAGTTTTAAAGACCGAAAGGTGCATCGAGGGGTTATCTACACCACTGAAAGCAGAATTTTCCTCCCTCTAAATTTCGGTCATTTTTAAGAAGCATTATCTCGTATTCGCAGTGGCTTTGGTGGATGGTTTTACTGTTGCTGGAGAAAGGAACATCTACTGATTCAAAAACAATTGTCGTCTAATTGGGCCACACATAATGTGTGCCGTGCCAGGAGGGTCTTTAGCAGGATTTTTTGTGTTTTGGCCTATGATAAACCATATTCAGATCGCCATCACATGGCCATACCATGGCATTACATCACAAACAGATGTAATGCCAGATGTAATGCCAGATGTTTGCGATGTAATGGCATGGTATGGCCACTCGGTGGCAATCTGAATAGTCTAGTTTCAAATGTATGACAACCAAGAACAACAATGCATGCAGAGGTCTGCACTCTTTGAGTGCTTTTCTAGTTAATTAAAGCTTTCTTTAACAATTTGTCATACAGTGACACAAAAATTGACCATAAATTACCCTATAGTGAGATATTATTACCTGGTTTATTATACTCCAAAACCCGAAAAACCCCCGTAAAGACCCTCCTGGCACGGCGCACATTATGTGTGGCCCAATTAGACGACAATTGTTTTTGAATCAGAAGATGTTCCTCTGTCCAGCAACAGTAAAACCATCCACCAAAGCCACTGCGAATGTGAGATAATGCCTCCTAAAAATGACCAATTTTAGAGGGATGAAAATTCTGCTTTCAGTGGTGCAGATAACCCCCTAGTGCACCTTTTGGTCTTTAAAACTATTCTACCTAAGCTCTATGGAAACATAAAGCTCATGTTCATATCTTTATCAGGATAATCAGGGTAGAAATGGCAATTTCAGTCATTTTCAGCCATGAATTGTTGGATTTTTGAGGTTCTCTGAGAGGGGCCCCAGAACTCCACAACAAAAAAGAGTTCGAGGGTTTTAAGTATATGGCTGTTCATAGTTCCACATACTTATCACATATACAAAGTATGAGCCGATTTGGCAGACCCCCATCTTCCTACCTCCTGCTGGTTTTGCCTGGTTTTCTCGCGCAATGACTCTTAACATTGCATGTAAATGCAAACAGGTTGCTGTAAGCATTGTAGGCCTATTAGTTAAAAAGACAATATGACACTATAAAGGACTGAAATTAAGTTCAAACAAGAGTTGCAAGCGCTGACATTTTGTTTAGTAGCCTACTGAAGTTCACCTACAGTGCAGTTTCAATTTTCAAGTTAAATATGCACCAAAGTGCCTATTCGATCATGGGTCGCTCGTGCAAGATTCTGTCCAGTGTTCCAAACACACTATTGAATTTGTCGAAAGAAAAAGTAAAGATTGAATCAATATCTCATCAAGATTATGGCTATAGCCAAATTGTTTGTCACTTAGTTTTACGGGGAGCTTAGAGGCTATATCAACAACCTAATAGTGAGAGGGTTTGCGTAGGCTGAAATTCTCAAAATGTTATTTTGAGCTATTGAAAACATTATTGTTTTAGATTTGTATGGATGCCAGAAAATGCTGATTACGGTTTGTAAGGGTAAAGCCTAAGCCTACAAAGTGTTTCTGGAACTTTTAATTTAGTCAGACCTGTGTGATAGAAGAATATGGCAAGCTTTACACTAGCTCATATCCAGAAGAATGCATGACGGAAATACAGTGCCTATAGAAAGTCATCATACCCTTTTGAAATAGTTCCTTTTTTGTCTTACAGCCTGAAATCAAACCCCATTTTAAAAAAAATCTTTTCCAGTTTTATTTACAAATTTAGCTGTACAACATCAAAATAATGAAAAAAAAGTCAACAGTTCTGAAAATTAATAAAAATTTAAAAACTAGAATAACAGGGTTGGAAAAGTCATCATACCCCTGACTTAATACTTTGTAAAGCTTCCTTTTGCTTTCATTACAGCCATCAATCTGTTTGGATATGTCTCATTTCCGTGCAGAAATGTTAAAATTTAGTCAAATTCTGTAGGGAATGGCGATGGACTGCTCTCTTCAAGTCAATCCACTTATTTTCTATAGGATTTAAGTCAGGGCTCTGACTTTGCCACTCAAGGATATTCACCATCCTATCCTTAAGCCACTGCTTTGTTCTTTTGGCAGTATGTTTAGGATTATTGTCGTGTTGGAAGGCGAATGACCTCCCCATCCTCAGCTGTCTAGGAGAGGGACGGGAATTTTCCTCAAGAATTTTGGTGTACTTGGCAGCATCCATTTTCCCTTCTATCCTGACCAATTGCCCAGTCCCCGCTTAAGAGAAACATCCCCAAAACATAATGTTGCCCCCACCATGCTTCAAAGTAGGTATGGTGTGTTTTGGGTGTGTTTGGGTGTGTATACTGTGTTTGGTTAGCGCCTGGAGCTCAGTCCAAAAACTTCAATCTTAGTCTCCAAAAAGATCGATCTTAGTCTCATCTGACCATATAAGCTTTGTCCACATGGTAGCAGAATATTCCAGATGTGTTTTTGCACTGAACTCCAAGCGCAATGTTTGGCGAAAACCAACACAGTACACCACCCAAAACACACCATACCTAGTGTGAAGCATGGTGGGGGCAACATTATGTTGTGGGGATGTTTCTCTTCAGCGGGAACTGGGCAATTGGTCAGGATAGAAGGGAAAATGGATGCTGCCAAGTACACCCACATTCTTAAGGAAAACCTGTGTCCCTCTCCTAGACAGCTGAGGATGGGGAGGTCATTCGCCTTCCAACACGACAATAATCCTAAACATACTGCCAAAAGAACAAAGCAGTGGCTTCAGGATAGGATGGTGAATATCCTTGAGTGGCTAAGTCAGAGCCCTGACTTAAACCCTACAGAAAATATGTGGATTGACTTGAAGAGAGCAGTCCATCGCTATTACCTACAGAATTTGACAAAATTTTAACATTTCTGTACGGAAAATTAAGTCAGGGGTATGATGACTTTTCCAACCCTGTTATTCTAGTTTATCATTTTTTATTAATTTTCAGAACTGTTGACTTTTTTTTCATTATTTTGATGTTGTACAGCTAAATTTGTTAATAAAACTGGAAAAGATTTTTTTTCAAATGGGGTTTGATTTCAGGCTGTAAGACAAAAAAAGTAACTATTTCAAAAGGGTATCATGACTTTCTATAGGCACTGTAAGTGGACTAGCCTACTGTGGATAACTTAGATCATAAGGTAAGAATTCGTTGTCCTTTTGTTTAGCTGTGTTCGTTATAGAGCTATAGGCTAGCCTACGTGGCTGTGATCATGTAAAAGCTTGACAAACGCCCGTGAGACTACGTTTGTTGGTATCGCTGGAGAATTGGCAAGATTGCATTCTGTGCTACAAATTACAATCAAGGTTAACTGGCTGCAAGCTTTGTGGCTTTAAAGATTGATATAATGTGTTGGATTTAGACTGCAATGGAGGCGCGGCACTGTAGCCTACCCCAACAGGATAACGAATTCGATTCCGGACCGTAAAATAGAGGGTAGTGTGGATTAGTGCGGTCCATCGTGTAGCCTGTGTGATAGATAGCCTACGATTTCCTATGGTTGCAATGCCACCTAGACGTTCAGGTTTCACGGCAGTGGTGGACTGTATTTCAGCGTCAGATTGCTTCTAGTGTTGTAGCCTAATGTTTTCACAGATGTAAGCTATTAGAAATGAGCTTGTAGCCTACTGTAGAAACGACAGAAGAATGCTTAAACGTGCAACTGGCGTGCTTATCAGGTTGGACTTAATTAAAACGTGAGCCGGGCAATCTGTTTGATTGTCGTTAGCTAAATACAGTAGGCTATCACGTTACCCAGAGCTAACCGGTTAGCCCCTAGGACAAGCCGATGACATTCAGGTTTAGCGCATGGTAGGCATACTTCAACGTTAGACCAAAGATCCTTGATTACTCACAGCTGAGCACTGACGTAACAATTAATCTTTGCCGCCAACGCGTCTCAACGTTAACTCTATGGGAATTTTAAAATCTTTTATCGTAAATATCTCTACAAGTATGAAGTTCACAAATGTGAAAAATACAATGGACAAATCTCTGTTACAAGACCTTTGTAGGAGAGTTGGAATGACGTCAAACGGTTCAGTGGTTTTAGTGTTATTATTGGTCGGAAGAAGAATAATTATCCCGAAAATATGAAGAACAGTGATAACAGTACATTGCATTGACATGCAATGTAATAATAATAATACATTACCATTATATCTATGTGTTATTTTGTTTGCTTTTTTCTTAGGAAAGTGATGTTTAGTTAGGGAAAAAATGTTTAAGACAAGCCTGATGCCTGTGTATCGGATCGGTATCGGATATCGACCGATACGCAGAGCCCAGGCATCGGTATCGGTATCGAGACTGAAAAAGTCGGATCGGTGCATCCCTAAATTGAACCCACAATTTTACAGGCTAAGGCATACTAGCCCAGCTCCTAAGCCACTACTCTACAACCACACACACACACACACAATGGCATGCTAGCCCAGCTCCTTAGCTACCACACACACACATGCTAACACTGTACTCACACACACGCTCTGACACTGTACTCACACACACACACACACACACACGCTAACACTGTACTCTCACACGCACTGAACGAGAAGAAAACACTGTACACACACACACACACACACAGATGCTCACCTTCACTCTCCTGTTTCCTGATTGGCTGAGGGCTGTTTTGAGTGACGTGTGAGGGGTGTGGTTTTGGCTGCAGGGCAGGAAACAGCTTGGCGACCAGCTGGGAAGTGTGCGAGTGTGTGTGTGAGTGTATGTGTGAGAGAGTGTGTGTGCGAGCCTCTTTCTGATCGTCTTCCGACGAAACCCACTCCACGCCTGTTGTCGTGGCAACCTTCCTCCGCAGTGTCTTCTGTGGCTGAAGTGCATCCTGGGAAATATCTGCCCAAGTGTCATCATCATCAAACTCCACCTCCACCCCGTCACTTAAAGCTGCCGACTCCTCTCCTTGTCCCGCCCCTTCTGGCTCCTGATAGGTGCATCTATCATAAGGGGGTGTGGTCACGGGCAGGCAATGGCTGTTGGGGGCCACCCGAGTAATCTCGTCATCCTCCTCTTCCTCCTCCTCCTCTTCATCATGCATCTGTTCATCACCACTAGGGCCGTCATCCTCCCCACCCTCCTCCCGCTCAGCTCCGCCCGTGTCTGCACCTCTAGGGAGTGTGTGTGGCGTGTGTGTGTATCCAGCGTTGGAGGGTGAGTCAGTGGTGTGTGTGTTGACGGCGCTGTGTGTGTGTGTGTTGACGGCGCTGTGTGTGTGTGCTTTGATGGGTGTGGAGGAGAGGCGGCGTGTGTGTGTGTGCAGGATGGAGGAGGAGCCAGAGGTGATTGACAGCTCCTCAGCCGCCACCTCCAGCAGCTCAAACTCGCCTAGCTCCGCCCACTCCCGCTGACGCTCGCGCTGCCACACCTCAAACGACGTCTCCATGGCAACGGCAGCACCGCAGGGAGACCGCTTGGATGTGTGTGACGCCTGTGCGTGTGTGTCTGTGTGTGTGTGTGAGGGCTGTGCGTGTGTGTCTGTGCGTGTGTGTGAGGGCAGGGTGGGTGTGTGTGTGGCCTGTGTATGTGTGTGTGAGGGCTGTGTATGTGTGTGTGAGGGCAGGGTGGGTGTGTGTGATGGCTGTGTATGTGTGTGTGAGGCCAGGGAGGCGGTCTTGCGCTGGAAAGTTCTAGCAGCAGTGCTGCCGGGTCTGGGCTTAGTTGCTCTGTCCCGGTCCCGGTCCTGGTGCTGGTGCTGGTGCTGGTGCTGGTGGTGTGTGTTCTGGAGTGTGTGCTGGCTGTGCCCTCGTGTGCTGGGTTCCAGGGGTCTGGGACGGGTCTGTCTCGGCTCGTTCCGTTGGGGTTCCCTCTGCCTGGCCAGCGGTTCTCTGCGGTTCTGTGTGGTGGGTTTTGATGAGGTTCTGTGGAACCTGGACAGGCCTTCTCCCTTACGCAGGAACGAGCGCTTAGGGCCCGGCACACTCTGGTCCAGCACGGGGGCCTGCAGAGAAACAGCAGAGCTCACCATCACACGCGCACGCACGCACGCACGCACGCACGCACACACCACAGGGTCCAGTGGGGTGTCCTACGAAGCTCGATTAGTGGCCTAGCGAGGTATATTGCGCTCAAAACCAGGGAATGCTGTCATACGAAAGTGGATTTGTTTTAGCGTCGCTGTATCACCATGGTATCTTATGCTCGCAACCAAACCTGGTCGGGAGCAGGTTATGCTCAAATCGTGAAAAATCACTGCCCTCTGACTAATCCTACTGACTACTGACCAATCAATTATCTTGAAAAACGAAGTCAGGTGCAGGTGCAGCCCCGCCTCTTCAAATATTTTGAAACTAGTATTTTTGAAAAGGTGCTTTTAACTATGTTGCGCGTGTTAATATGTCACTACTATGGACGTGCATACCATATAATATCTGATGACCATCGATTTTTTGATGTTATAGGTTAGACGTTAAAAAAGACCCCTCTAGGGGGGCGCTGTGGCGCTGTGGCGCAGCAGGCTACAGCGCCCGACCGCCCGTACCATTTACGGGTCCGAGTGCCCATGGGGACCCAGGTTCGAATCCGGCCTGCGGTCATATCCCATTCCCACCACATCTCTCTCTCCCACTTGTTTCCTGGCTACCTCTTCACTGTCCTATAATAAAGGCAAAAAGGCCAAAAAAATATACTTAAAAAAAAAAAGAAAAGACCACTGTAGATTTCGCTACCGCTCATAAATGTGGAAGTAATCGTTTTTTTTAACCTTGGCTGTCTTGTGCATCTCCACGTTTCATGATTGGCTTAAGTCACCGAAACCCCGAGAACGCGCACAGATCTGAGCTGAAAGCCTAGTTTGACAAATGTATCACATACCTGCTATCGTAGGATCACTTAACTTAATCTCACCATGACCACCATATTTACCATTTTACCATTATTACACATGTTAAACTGTGCCCTGTAATGTTGAGTGAAGTGTTCACGTTGTGTTAAACTGTGCCCTGTAATGTTGAGTGAAGTGTTCACGTTATGTTAAACTGTGCCCTGTAATGTGGTATGAAGTGTTCACGTTATGTTAAACTGTGCCCTGTAATGTTGAGTGAAGTGTTCACGTTGTGTTAAACCCTGTAATGTTGAGTGAAGTGTTCACGTTATGTTAAACTGTGCCCTGTAATGTTGAGTGAAGTGTTCACGTTGTGTTAAACTGTGCCCTGTAATGTTGAGTGAAGTGTTCACGTTATGTTAAACTGTGCCCTGTAATGTTGAGTGAAGTGTTCACGTTATGTTAAACTGTGCCCTGTAATGTTGAGTGAAGTGTTCACGTTATGTTAAACTGTGCCCTGTAATGTTGAGTGAAGTGTTCACGTTGTGTTAAACTGTGCCCTGTAATGTTGAGTGAAGTGTTCACGTTATGTTAAACTGTGCCCTGTAATGTGGTATGAAGTGTTCACGTTATGTTAAACTGTGCCCTGTAATGTGTTCACGTTGTGTTAAACCCTGTAATGTTGAGTGAAGTGTTCACGTTGTGTTAAACCCTGTAATGTTGAGTGAAGTGTTCACGTTATGTTAAACCCTGTAATGTTGAGTGAAGTGTTCACGTTATGTTAAACTGTGCCCTGTAATGTTGAGTGAAGTGTTCACGTTGTGTTAAACTGTGCCCTGTAATGTTGAGTGAAGTGTTTATGTAAGGGATAACAGCCGACGAGGTGACCGGTTCGATGGAAATAATGGCTAGGTGGAGGTCTAGAACTCCGGCGACGTGCGAAGCACGGAGACGGAGTTACCTCCGCCGTGCCATTATTTCCATCGAACCGGTCGACCTCGAAGGCCGTTATCCCGCTTATCTCCCGTTTGTATTCATAACCTGTATATTTAGAACATAGTTTTATTCCACCGTTGCGTCCGTTAACATCGCTAAAGCTGTCTTGACTGTGGTACTACTTTCCGCCACATTATCAACTTTCTACTTGCAGGACAAAACTGCCGTTACTAGTTCTAAATGGATGGTTGCTATGGCCAAAAGCCAGTCGTTAGTTCTAAATGGCTGGTTGCTACGGCCAAAAGCCAGTCGTTAGTTCTATCTCTCTCGTTGTCAAGCGGGCATTTCCCAGGATTCTGATTAACTTTAACTTTGAAAGATCGCTACTTTTATAGCCTACATGGCATCCAACTAGCTACAATCTACCTCCGTCATATGCTACAATGTTACTATGGTTCTGCACGTCTGTATTTCAGCTTGGATGCAACGTGACAGTTCATTTAAACTTCGCAACGAGTTTGGCGAATTAATATTCAAGTGTGATACGGGAACTACTTCGAAGGTAGCAGGTTATACGAAGTTAATGGCCACCCCATCAGCCAATCAGAGAAGAGAATTCCATTGTTGAGGGAGATAAGTTATGTTAAACTGTGCCCTGTAATGTTGAGTGAAGTGTTCACGTTGTGTTAAACTGTGCACTGTAAAAGGGTAATCACACTGCCATTTTTACCTATAGGCAAAATACAGCTTTATTGTTTAAATCTGTGTGGGAGTTTAATTTTAAATGCATTCCCCCATTGCATCCCTAGTGTGCCTGTGTGTGTGCCTGTGTGTGTGCCTGTGTGTGTGCCTGTGTGTGTGTGTGTGCCTGTGTGTGTGCGTGTGTGTGAGTGAGTGAGTGAGTGAGTGAGTGAGTGAGTGAGTGAGTGAGTGAGTGAGAGTGTGTGTGTATGTGTGTGTGTGTGTGTGTGTGTGTGTGTGTGTGTGTACAGACCTTTCCCTTCTGTCTCTCCTGCTCCATCTTCAGCTCTTCTTCCAGAAGTTCCTCAAATGTGTGAACTCTCCGTCCTACACCAGGCCTAATGGGCCTACACACACACACACACACACACACACATTTACAGAGCTCAGTACTACACCAGGCATAATGGGCCTACACACACGCGCACGCGCACACGCACACACACACATTTATAGAGCTCAGTCCTACACCAGGCATAATGGGCCTACACACACATACACACACACTTATAGAGCTTGCAGTCCTTGATCAGCCACAATGGGCTTACACACTCGCATATTGTACACACATATGCACATACACAGGAATTTACAGGAGTTAACTGGGACTTTTGGGTAATTCATACAAGCTGTTTCCTATACAAAAATAAATGAACATTTTGTTTTATAATAAGCATTTTCCGCTTAGCTTAGCATATAAACTTAGTTAGCATGCCCAGGGTTAGGGTTAGAGTTAGGTTAGCATAGAAACTTAGCTAGCATGCCCAGGACCCCAGAACATGGCAAAGCAAAATGTGTTACTGTTGATGATGCGTAAAGTAACTGTCCAGTGTTGATGATGCATAAAGTAACTGTCCAGTGTTGATGATGCGTAGTGTACCTGTCCAGTGTTGATGATGCATAAAGTAACTGTCCAGTGTTGATGATGCATAGTGTAACTGTCCAGTGTTGATGATGCGTAGTGTACCTGTCCAGTGTTGATGATGCGTAGTGTACCTGTCCAGGGTTGATGATGCATAAAGTAACTGTCCAGTGTTGATGATGCATAGTGTAACTGTCCAGTGTTGATGATGCGTAGTGTACCTGTCCAGTGTTGATGATGCGTAGTGTACCTGTCCAGGGTTGATGATGCATAGGCTGTGTCTGAATCATACACGCCATGCTGCCTGGGCGTGCGGTTCGGATGTGGTGTGTGGGTTCGCCTGGGAGGGGGGGGGCATTGTGGGTGGGTGGATGTTGCGTGCGTGGTGGGTGGGTGGATGTTTGCATGCGTGGTGGACGATGTGCGGGATTCTCTTTTCGGGTTTAACTGGGTAACCTATTCCGATGCACCTGTCCCCACAAAAGAGGTGTAAAAGCGTTTTGTAAACCCCCTATAGTATAATCATTTATATCACCATTGATATACTTATTAATACCAACCATCATGACTTACAGTAATACTAACACACTTTATTTCTCTTCCCTTTCCCCTATACCTCACCTGTGAGGTAAACCATTACCAGCCATCAACCATCTCTGTGCCTGTCCCTCATCACACCTGAAGTCACATCCCTCTGACTGCCCTACCATCGCCATTGCCATCGCCTTCCCTATGACTGCCCTACCATCGCCTGCTGTGGTTACCTGCCCGAATCCTTGGCCCACGCATCCTAGCGACCCATCACTTTCCGAAATAACTAATGGATTACTAATGGACAATTTATTCACTACACTGGACTATGTGAACACTGGACTTTCATTGTCATTGTAACTTTCAAACTACAAATGACTTTACTGTAACTGACCCCAGGCAGATGGGTTGGGCCCTTGAGTCGTGGATCTGTCTGAGGTTTCTTCCTATATGTATCTTCAATTCTAGGGAGTTTTTCCTTGCCCCTGTTACTCATGGGCTCTCTTTGAATGTTTATGGGCGTATTCACACCAGGAAGGTCCGTTAGTTCACTTATTTGGTCCGGACCAATTTTTTTTTCTTTTTTAGTGCGGTTCGCTTTCACACCGTGATTAATTGCAACCGGACCAGAATTTATAAACAAAAGCACATGTGCTAAGGTCGTTCAACCATTGGCTGGTAAACGTGTAGGTGGGGTGAAGAATAGGAAGCCAAAGTCAAAGTTGGCCCACGTAAATACTATGTTTGCGTACTGTACTCGTTATTATCCTAGCAATATAGTTTATACAGTTACAGCTTTGCAGAAGTGCTTGAGCGTCAAGACAGTTTGATGCAAGTTTAACAATATCATGCTCGTAATTTTGCAACGACAAAGACGTGCAACAAAACAGCTGAGAAGAGCTCTCATGTGTGTCCAACATGCTAACAGCAGGCCTACGGAAGACGGAACGGGTAGGAGATGCAAAATCAAATTAATGTTGGCAAAAAAGCGTTAGCAGACTGCTGCTTACAGCTGTTGTGCGTCACGGAGCTATCCTACATTTCCCATAATGCGCAAAAACTACGGGAGCTCGTCAAATCCAAAAAAAGGTAGATTTCTGTAACTGGGTCGGTCTGCTTTCACACCATAAACGAACCGCACCAGGGTTCGATAGGAACCGCTCCGAGACCACCTCCTCAGCTGGGTCTCGGTCCGCTTGTTTGGTCCGCACTAGAGTTCGAGTGATTGTATTCACACCAGTCAAAAAGGTCCGAACCAAGCAAGAAACGAACTTGAGTTCGTTTTAATCGAACTAAACAAGGCAGGTGTGAATACCCCCTAACACTCTGTAAAGCGCCATGAGACATGTGTAATGTTTTGGCGCTCTATAAATGAAATTAAATTGAAATTAAATTGAAATTAAAGCCAAACCGAAGTATCCTCGGGTCTTTATGTGGTCGGATAAAGTCCAGAATTAATTTAATCGAGTCAGTACCTTTCCGGAAATGTTGCAGCTGCAGCTGACACCTTTAAGGGAACATTTCAGCAACACTTCAGCAACATTTCCGGAAATTAATTAAATTCGATTAAATTCACTCTGGACTCTCTATCCAACCACATAAAGACCTGGGGATACTTCGGTTTGGCTTTAGGGACCCTCTACTCACTACCACGTAAGTGTAATGTTGTTTGGAACAGTAGAAGAGGTATAAAAATAGCGTTTTGTAGCGGCGAAAGAACATGCCCGGTTCACTTCCAGGCTAACCAGTTTTGGTTAAAAACGGTAAAATCGAACTTTCTCAAAACACATCCGAATGACATGCCTACGTCACATGTGTACACGTCCCCTGAGCCTGCGCAGGAGAACAGTTGAAATTTGCTTCACTCGTCTCTGCTGACGTCTACGTGATGACTGTCCACAACTCTTACCGTTTATGGTAGTGTGCCTGTCCTGTGTTGATGACGCGTCACATCCCTGCTGAAAAAACCAGCCTGACCAGCTAAAGGTGGTTTGCTGGTTGACCAGCTTGTTAACCAGCTTATTTGACCACCCTTTGATGGTTAACCAGCTAGACCAGCAAAACTCTCGCGAAAACACACCTTCAGCTGGTTTACCCAGCTTATGATGGTAATTCAACTGGTTTTGATTGTCGTACCACCTTAAGCTGGTCATTTTAGTTGGTGTTGCTGGTCTACATTGCTGGTTTTTACTGGCCACGCCAGCTTATGTTGGTCATTCTAGAAAACCAGCTTGACCATCTTTGTCAAGCTGGACAGGCTGGTCACCAGCATGACCATCTTAAACCAGCTGTATCCCAAACGACAGGCTGGTCACACCAGCACGACCAGCTTCCTCAGATGGTCACGCCAGCATGTCTAGCTGGTGGCCTAACCAGCTTCACCAGCAAAGACCAGCAATAAGAACTGTGTTTTGGGCAAAGACCAGCTAAAACCAGCTAAAACCAGCTACCAGCCTAAGCTGGTTTCTTGCTGGTTTTTTCAGCAGGGATGCCTGTCCTGTGTTGATGATGCGTTACCTGTCCTGTGTTGATGATGCGTTACCTGTCCTGTGTTGATGACGCGTCACATGCCTGTTCTGTGTTGATGACGCGTCACATGCCTGTCCTGTGTTGATGACGCGTCACATGCCTGTCCTGTGTTGATGATGCGTTACCTGTCCTGTGTTGATGACGCGTCACATGCCTGTCCTGTGTTGATGACGCGTCACATGCCTGTCCTGTGTTGATAACGCGTCACATGCCTGTCCTGTGTTGATGACGCGTCACATGCCTGTCCTGTGTTGATGACGCGTCACATGCCTGTCCTGTGTTGATGACGCGTCACATGCCTGTCCTGTGTTGATAACGCGTCACATGCCTGTCCTGTGTTGATAACGCGTCACATGCCTGTCCTGTGTTGATGACGCATCACATGCCTGTCCTGTGTTGATGATGCGTTACCTGTCCTGTGTTGATGATGCGTTACCTGTCCTGTGTTGATAACGCGTCACATGCCTGTCCTGTGTTGATAACGCGTCACATGCCTGTCCTGTGTTGATGATGCGTTATCTGTCCTGTGTTGATGATGCGTTACCTGTCCTGTGTTGATGACGCGTCACATGCCTGTCCTGTGTTGATAACGCGTCACATGCCTGTCCTGTGTTGATAACGCGTCACATGCCTGTCCTGTGTTGATGACGCGTCACATGCCTGTCCTGTGTTGATGATGCGTTACCTGTCCTGTGTTGATAACGCGTCACATGCCTGTCCTGTGTTGATAACGCGTCACATGCCTGTCCTTTGTTGATGATGCGTTACCTGTCCTGTGTTGATAACGCGTCACATGCCTGTCCTGTGTTGATGACGCGTCACATGCCTGTCCTGTGTTGATGACGCGTCACATGCCTGTCCTGTGTTGATGATGCGTTACCTGTCCTGTGTTGATGACGCGTCACATGCCTGTCCTGTGTTGATGATGCGTTACCTGTCCTGTGTTGATAACGCGTCACATGCCTGTCCTGTGTTGATGATGCGTTGATGGCACGGTTTTTGAAAAATGCTCCGAACCGTGCGGTTCGCATGTCACGGTTCGGAGTGTGTGTTCGTCGTACAGTCCTATGGTTCAGCCTAGTTATGGCATACGCAATTGATTCCCATATGTGACGATGTGTTTCCCTTACGTGCGAGAGTAGGAGTATGGAGTTTTGAGTGCTGTGCGCGAGGTTTTAGAAATGGCAAGTGCGAGAGATCATCCCTAGCGTGGTCAAACTGATGCACCTGACGCTGCTCGAGTGGAAGCATAAAGTTCTTCCGCAACTGTAGACTATGCGTGCAACTTTACCAAACAGTAGAAGTAAACTCATTCTCCTGGGCCCGCTCTCGTGCACGCTCAATGGACACCCGCCCTCGACATGCACATTAATCCAAATAAAACATTCACAATCGTGAACGCAATGACGCACAGAAGACGATTAGCTAAATTACTGTTAAATACAGTTAGCATCATTAGAAGGCTATGCTGCAGACATCTGATAAAAACTCTTGCATTCAAATTGACTGACCATCTCAATACCAATGTTTTCAACTCCAAGGCTTAAAAGGGCCTGTCCCAAGGAGAAAAAGTATTAGCTTACCTTGAAACTAAAACACATGTGGGAAAACTGAACAGTCCAACCAGTAGAGTATGATGAGCTTAGCCTGCTACTTTGTTTACAATATTTTGAGGCTTCAGCCAGACAGCTGAATTTAAGAGGTGAAGTTAAGATGAATAGTAGGCTATAATCTGCATAAAGTTTGCTGTTATGAATATCAGACATGTCAGTATATAGAATGTATAAATAATTACATAACGTGTGTGTGTTTCAAATAAAGACAAGCTTTACATCTTGTTAAAAAATCATTCACACTATATGAAAGGAGAGCGATAAAAAGGCGATGCAATGAAAAATATGGGTGGACGACCTACATTTTGTGCTGGTGCACCATCCCTGCCAAATAAATGAAAAGATTGTTGAAATCATCAATGTCTTCCATCTTGCTTTATCAAAATCTCAACTGTAGCTTAAAGTTTCCTCAGACAATAATGTGCTTTATGTGAAGTCAAATTCAGTTTGTGGATGATTAAGCTATATGCTGAAATATGTTTCTGGAGTGTTAAAGAGTAAAAGAAAAAATAACAATAAGGACCGTACCAAACCGAAAACCGTGACCCTAAACCATGATACGAACCGAACCGTAGATTTTGTGAACCGTGCCACCCCTAGTGTTGATGACGCGTTACCTGTCAAACGTTAGCTTCCTTCCAACCGACATGCTAACTATACTTCTTTACAGGAAACCAACGTTATGTACTAGGAAGATGTGGATTAGTTGTGCCTTCTATACCGTATGTAGAAAATACAGAAGCTACAACGGCGACACAGGACACATGTTACATGAAGTTATGGGATTCAAAAAAATCTGGAATCTATGGCGGTCCTATGGGGTTAGCCAAGGGTTGATAACCAGCTCCATCCGTGTTTCTACTTCCGGGAATTTGCCTGCCCCTTTGGTGTTGACGCGCTACAAACCTGTCCTGTGTTGATGACGCGTTACCTGTCCTGTGTTGCTGACGCGTTACCTGTCCTGTCCTGATGACGCGTTACCTGTCCTGTGTTGATGACACATTACCTGTCCTGTGGTGATGACACATTATGCATACCTGTCCTGTGTGGGGGACACATTATGCACACCTGTATTATGCATACCTGTCCTGTGTGGGGGACACATTATGCATACCTGTCCTGTGTGAGGGACACATTATGCATACCTGTCCAGGGATGTGATTGGCAAAGGACAAAAAAGCAGGAATATACACCCCCCCCCCCCCCCCCCGTGTAAAAACAAGTTTGTGAACTGCTGCTCTCGTGTATATAGTTAAGGTACGGTAGTGTCGGCTACTGTGCACGTCATAAATGTAATTTACTAGGCAGGTCCGGGGGCATGCCCCCCCGGGAGAAATTTTTAAATATAACCCCTTAAATGACGACATCTGATGACTTTTGAGAACTATTGATAAATATATTTCAAACATTATAAAATATTACAATATAGTCTATAAGGCCTAAAGAAACTCATTTAGAGAAAAGTAACCTAAGCCTACTCAAGACTAGACCAGATATGGCTGAAATATGTAGGCCATCATGATAATTTTGCCAACAATGATGTAGAACCATGTATTCTCTCAGTTCATAACATGTTTTGTTTTAACTTAAACCAACATAAAGTTATCATTTTGACTACATTATTTAGTATAGGCCTACTTGATAACATATAGCCCTTACAGTCCTCTAGTCCTGTACAATATAGTGAACCATAGGCCTATTGACACTGATGCTGATTGAAGAGGTTGCTTGAAAGTTGTTGTATTTAAGTTCCAAAGAAAATCAAATTGCAGCACTCCCTCTCCTTCCAAAGTAACATGTCCTAACTCTCCTCCTAAAATAAATTACAGGCACTGTTATAGCCTACAGTAGGCTACATCTAGTTGTCTAAGTGCACGTACTAACTAAATGGAGAGCTAGGATTAAAATTCAGACTGTGTCTTTAAATAGGCGACTGTTTTCATCTATCAGCACAATGCTACAGTAGGCCATTTCCACTAAAAATTCAGCTCAATATCTTAGCACTATCGTCATACGTTTGCAGATGGCTAGGCCTAATACCGAAATATGTTTTGAATGACATGGGGCGCACGGATGTGAACGGCTGGACAAACGCGAAATGACAATTGTTAGCTAAACAATTTAGTAGACCTAAGGTAGACAGGCTTTGTGGTTAAAACGATGAAAACCAGTAGGCTAGTCTGTCACAGCTAACTTCAAGCACAGTAGCCTAGACTAGTTTACACGCGCAGAAATTAAAAGTCAATATCAGCATCACGAGATTGCTGTCATTATCGGAAAATCCAGATATGTCAAACTGGACGCGAACGCGTGGCAAAGCCAAAAAACAACTTAATTAATGATATCTTTTTAAATAAATAATTTGATCTTTACCGTTTCATGGCTTCAGCTAAGAAACAGTTCACCACACACATCGAACTTGCATCAAACATTCATCAACACGTCTGCTTTCACTTTCAATGAAATCTACTAGGCCTACGGACAAGGCTTGCGGAGTGATGAATGAAATAAGCACCAAACCCGTCGTCATTGTCAGCGGCATATTATTGGTCTCCCCCGAGAAAATTTTGTAAATATTGTTATGTAAATGCATAAATTCTGCGCACTTTCAGCCTACAGCAATGGTCTGTGTTAGGCTACAGATACCCCCCCCCCTTAAAAAAAAAAAAAAAAAACATCGATTTTGCATGATTCACGAGGGTCGCATTTTTACGCCTGAAAATCCGGATTTCCGGATAAATCCGGAAGAATCACATCCCTGCTGTCCTGTGTGGGGGGCATATTATGCAGACATGTCCTGTGTGGGGGACATATTATGCATACCTGTCCTGTGTGGGGGGCATATTATGCAGACCTGTCCTGTGTGGGGGGCATATTATGCATACCTGTCCATATTATGCATACCTGTCCTGTGTGGGGGACACATTATGCATACCTGTCCTGTGTGGGGGGGCATATTATGCATACCTGTCCTGTGTGGGGGTCCCTTGTGTCGGCTCTGGTGGCTGAGAATCACCCTGGGGAGTTGTGTTGTTGGAGCTGGAGCTGTCTGCCTCTGGAGCACAATCAAGATATACACATACATATACATAAACATACTCATACACATATCCCACAACCAAGATACACATACATAAATGTATTCATATACATACAGTTGGGCTAGAGATTGAGCTCACTGAGCATCAAACAGGCTGGAAAAAAACATGCCAATCTCTAGCTACGATGAAGGGATGTGATGATGTGGAGCTATTTTAATTCCAAAGGCCAAGGGAACTTTCTCAGGATGCATAATATCCTTTTCCCATGAAATAGCTGCCTCCGCCTGAAGCGCATACAAATCTTACACAGGACCTAGACTAATGTGTATGTATGTGTGTGTGTGTGTGTGTGTGTGTGTGTCCTACCCAGAGTCCATGGCTCCTGTGAGCAGTGTGTGTGTGTGTGTGTGTTAGGGCTGTCAAAAGTGCTCAAAAATGACGTTAGAATATTCTCTCTAAAAAAACAGATCGATTCGATTATATTCGAATATCTGGTTGCGCATTTTGTCAGTGACGCGCATTACGTCAATAACAGGACAAATTAATACAAAGAGACATAACTACTTGTAAAAGGTAGCTAATTTAAGTATAAACACATTTGACAACGTATTGCCTACTCAAAAACAAGTAAATCAGTGGTCAAGACCGCAGACCTCACTCTCGCTTGCTCTCTCGCACTCACACACACATTTCTCTCTCTTACCCGCACCCTCGCGTTTGTTGCGCACCTAGCTCTCTGCGCACAACGGAAAATGAACAACAACAAACAAATGTTGAGTGCTGGTAAAGATTTTTGTACAAGCAATTTAAGATCGTGACTCTTGTCCCAAATAGGCTATAGCATGCTTCATTCAATGATTGAAACGAATATTATTAAATTAGGCTAATTGTTTTCAGTGTTGCCAACTTAGCGACTTTGTCGCTAAATTTAGCGACTTTTGGCCATCTCTGGCGAGTGAAAATCTTATCTAGCGACTGACAACAAATCTGGCGACTTTTTCGTGTGTCTGGCGACTTTTCCCCCTCCTTGTCTGAGTCGTCACTGCACTTCACGCAGCTCTGAGCTCTCGTCCTCCCTCCCTCTCCCGACCCCGGCCGCCTCTCCCTCCCGCTCCATACCCAGCTGTGTGCACCACCACGTTCGGTACGACTGACGTTCTACAGGCAGCCGCGTGCTTTAAACGAGTATTTGGCTGCTCTGCTCAGTGGCAGCAAAAGACAGCGGTCTGGATTCTGAAAACGGCAGGCAGCTCGGACAAAAGTATAGCTTCCAAGAACTACAAGCAAGCATTAGGCTACAGATCTGTCAGCTAATCCTGGCCAACCCCTGCCATTGTATTTAATTATTGACGCCTTCACTGGCGTGATAGCCTATATGACGCAAAATGAAAGTAAATAAAACAGTGATCACGCAACTTCAACTTCTGATAGAGCCACAATTAAACATTGTATCCATAAGTGAAGCGGGAACCATAGCCTTCTGAGATTCACATAATGTGATAAAGTTATCAGGCTTCAATCAGTGAAAAGCAGATCCAGGGAATAGGTAGGAAATTGCTTTTCAGCCACGTAGCCTAATTTCATTCTGATGTGACAAGATAGTAAAGTAGCCTATACAGAAGTGTAAAGTGTATCAATTAACATACAAGTAGGCTATATTAAATGAAATATATTAGAAATGGGCTCTAAAGTTGGCTCTAATGTCTACTGTATGAGTAGCCTATGAGAAAAGCAAACAGGCATAAAGAGTTATTAAAGGGCCCTCAAGGTTTTTTTTTTTTTTTTGGGGGGGGGGGCGTGTGACGTCATCTAGCGACATTTGGCGACTTTTGGAGCTGGCTTTAGCTACTTTCCATTTGAAATAGTTGGCAACACTGATTGTTTTACAGTGGGCTAGCCTATAAACCCGACTTTAGTTTCATGTGCTGTTACATCGCGTCGTTAATCAGCTTCTCAGCTTTCAATCCCAAAAGTTGTTGTTTCGATTCTATTCGTGACTGTTACACAGGGATACGGTACCACATTGCTTGACAGAACTCCCTGAAGCCTGCCCCATCCACGACACTGATCGGTCTCCTTACAAATGAACGAAATTAATTTCTGCGTGATGGCCTGCTAAAATGGACGCTTAACCCTCTAACCGCCCGGGTTTTTTTGGATTTTTGCATAAAAAATTCAAAAGGCCATGGCTTGAAAGTGGTCAGAGATAAAGTCCTACTGTAAATGTGAAAATCATTGAGTATGAACTAAAGTTTATAAAGGGAGTAAATTTACTCATCTAATTTGCATATTATGACGTCACAGGATGGCAATAGCGTCAAATTATGCACATTTCAGTAAATACTGGTTGTTGAACACATTTGAGCAGTTTTACTTTGATTTTTGTAATTATTCCGACATAACAAACAAACAGGACCACAGCCACATGTAAACCAACAATAGTAAACTATTAGTATTACCACAATCCCTATGTTACTATATAATAAAGTAGCCTGGTCAAATCAGTTCCTATCGCGGATGACTTTGTAGTTCTTCAGAGCGCTATTTTTACTAGACCTGCTGTCTGTACCATGTCAATTACAGACACTATCATCATGATTATCACTGGCACCAAGCACACCATGCTTATTTGAACCCTTTGGTCAACATTGCTGCAGGTAAACACTGACGTACACACGCAAAGACCCACCTCCATTCACAGACGCATCTTGACTGTCACTGCCAATGAACGACCGATCATAATCTTCAAAAGGCAGATATTCTCCTTCAGAATCAGAGTAGGTGACTTACAGACCCAAGACTTCATAACACACGACTTTGTTTTTTAACATTTGCCGTTTTTCTGCTTCAATTTGTGCATAGCGATCGCGCATTTCACTTCCGCGTTATAAACAGGAAATGCGTCTTTTTTTTTTGTTTCTCGCGAGTAATACAGGCACTTCCTGAAAACTTTTTTACTCAAATTTGGGCTTGAATCGAAGCTCTGGATGTCTGCCAACTAGTGGTGGAGAGTACAAAGGCGATTTGTCACCCTACTCGGATCTACCGTCTGTTTTAATCAGTGTTGTTGCTTGTCGCCGTACGGCGCCTTGGGCGGTTAGAGGGTTAAGAGCGTGGCATTGTACGCCAAAAGCATGAAATGCGTCTTGAATTTCCCCTTGGGGATCAATAAAGTATCCATCTATCTATCTATCTATCTAAATGACACTGCAAATGACTTAAGAAACCGTTGTGTCATTCTACGCCTTTTGGTGAGATCAGGCTGTCCCTTCTCTTGTTGCAGACAGAGCTTGTGGCGGCAAAAATCCAAAGTAGGCTAACGATATACAAAAAAGTAGCCTACTGTACCTCCAGGTATGGCTTTTAAGATTTTAGGGGGTTAAAATCACATTCTCTGCTGCGGTCGAGTTGGGCTCTGCACCTTCTGCCATCTTCCAATGAAGTCAACTTTCAATAATGACTGTGCTCGTGCGACTCCTGTCACCTCCCTGACCCTTCACGCAGCGCATCCTATGAGCGCATTCACTCACAAAGCAGACAGCGGCGCCTCTGCTACTGCGGGTGTGTTTTTACACTTTTGAATATTAATTTTCATAATCGAATGTCTGATTTTTAAAACTATTCGAATATAAATTCAATTTAGAATATTCATTGACAGCCCTAGTGTGTGTGTGTGTGTGTGTGTGTGTGTGTGTGTGTGTGTGTGTGTGTGTGTGTGTGTGTGTCCTACCCAGAGTCCATGGCTCCTGTGTGTCCGTCTCAAAAGACGGAGCTGCACGCAAAGGACAGGCAGCTGCAGAGCCACTCCCCCTCTCTGGGTAGCCACTCCCCCCCATCACTGGGGACTCTGGGTAGCCACTCCCCCCCAGTACTGGGGACTCCAGGTAGCCACTCCCCCCCAGCACTGGGGACTCTGGGTAGCCACTCCCCCTCAGCACTGGGGACTCTGGGTAGCCACTCCCCCTCAGCACTGGGGAGTCTGGGTAATCTGTGAGGTAACAGTTGGCAGAGTTGTTAGAACCGTCCTGTGTGTACAGGTGTATGTAGAACTGTGTGTACAGGTGTGTATGAGTAGAACTACTAGGGGGCGGGTGTTTGGTGTGTGTGTGTGGGGGGGGGGGGGGGGTGCGTATGTGTGTGTGTGTGTGTGTGTGTGTCACTAACCTGCCAGCTCCATTCCCAGAAGTCTTTGCTGATCCCTCTGATGGGCCTTCAGCTGTTCCTGCATGTGCTGCTGCCACTGCTTGAGCTGACACACACACACACACACACACACACACACGCGCACACACCAAGTCAAGTCAAGTCAAGTAATAAACATATATATACCACATTTCATACAGATGTCATTCAGTGTGCTTTACATAAACAAAAAACAAACAGTAATAACAGATAAAAGCATAGACGGGCAAAGAGTAGTAGTAGTAATAATAATAATAATAATAAAAGAAAGAAAGGAAAAGTAAGCAATAAAGAATAACTAGAAAAGCACTCATAGAGCGCAGCTACCTCCGCCTGTATTGTTCTTCCTAGGTTGTCATACATTTGAACCTAAACTATTGAGATCGCCACCACGTGGCCATACCATGGCATTACACCACTAAGCTAAATACATAAACGCCTCTGGAATCCCGACCGAATTACGGATCAATCCCAAAATGTTATTGTTTCTTCCATGGGTCATGTCCGACCTTCCCTGAAAATTTCAGACACACACACCCAACAAACACATGCAAGAACACACACCAGGGATGTAAACAGACATGTGGTCAAAAAGGAGTGAGCCTCAGAATGGGGGGGGGGGGGGGGCGTATTATGGGCTTATCGGTGTCTAACCTCTTTTGGAGGAATAGGCCTAATATGGTCACTACGGTCAATGTAGTACCTTTATCCTGTTTCAAAGTTGCTCCACAACCATCATCTTGGTAAACTATCCTACCTTGAGCATACACTGTATTCCATAGCCACTGTATTGAACCCAGGTCTATTGAGTGGTAGATGAGAGAGTGGTAGACGAGAAAGCTAGTCTTGCGCCACTCGAAGCTGTACACACATAGATTACGGCCAGGGCAAAGTTTTGGTCAATGGAGAGGAAGATAAATGCTTATTACCCTCTGTCAATGAAACAGCAGTCTGCTCAACTTACCACGGATATGTTTCATAAGTCACAAAAACTAACGCAATGTTTAGGACAATTGCTTGAAATTCTATTTTTGGTGTTGACATTTGTCATTTTTGACATCCCATTTTAGAGCAAGACAATCGTTTTTATCATTATTATTATTATTATTATTATTATTACTACTAGCCTATTATTATTATTCAGTCTCCATCGGATTCGAAGAGGCACAATGCCGCTTAAAGACGGTACAGACAGCCGATGATCGGCGCAGCACTTAAGGCCTACATAACACACTATCTATTGCAAACATAGCCTACTTGAAACATTCGCACATGGAGGCATTCAATACAAGAGCAATTGATAGTTGTTTTGTGCGATCATTCCCCCTCCCCCATACACTAATCTAGCCAGTTCACTTTACAGACATCACCTGCACCACTGAGGACAACTGCCTCCCCACCCTCTCTTCCCCCTGCATCTTTTAGTAGTTTAGTACGTTAGGCCCAGGGCTTGAAAACGAAATTATTTTTCAATCGAAAACCGAACGGTTCAGGCATGTTTAACGTTTTCGTTCTTGCGTTCCGCCACCAACATATCGTTCCTGAACCGGTTCGGAACGTAAAATATCGTTCGTTCCTATCGTTCGGCAGTGTTTAGCGGGCCTATCAAGTCTATTTTTGTGGTCTATACCTTAGAATAGACGTACTCATTACTATTTGCCCTTGATTTACACCGTAGCTAGTCTATGCCCAAAAATAATAAATCACAGGCGGCATCCAAAAACATTCAGATGGGCTATCCATCCCACATAACCTAGGCTACAGCTTACTGGCCTATTATATGATAAATCATTTCTTATCAAAAACATTTCTGGATAAGTGCTAGAAACTCCTTACCTGGTTGTAAGTTTTATCTATATGGAGATCTTCAAAGGCGTGCTCAATAATTCCTAACCCCGTTTATAAGTGAACATGTTAGCTATAGCCTGTCTGTTGCTGACAATAGGCCTACCTCAACTCTACATAGCCTATAATTGCGCAAACACTTAAAATCCCGACTTTAAAACAACAAGGCGTGGACAGGCAAAATAGGCTACAATCGTGACAGCTGCCTGGATTGAGCCTAGCGGGCGAAGTGAACGCACAACCGGAAATAAAAACCTGACATAGGCTATGATTTTGTGAAATTTTATAAAATATATAGAGAACGAAAAAAAAAACGGTTTTATGGATTTCAGAAAAACTTTCCTGTTCCGGAACAGTTGAAGACCATTTCGTTTTCGTTTCCGTTCCCGTTCCTCATAAAATTCCGTTCGTTTTCGTTTTTCGTTTTCGTTCCTTGAACCGGTTCAGAGCCCTGGTTAGGCCTACTGTATTAGTTGTTTGATTTGCGAGGCAGAGCAGTAGCTGTTTAGGCAACTCATGGAAGAATGCGCAATCTTGATCGCATATACGAATTTACATAGAAGTTAACTTAAAATGTAGTAGCTCTTTTCAGCAGACATCGCAAACATACAACATTCGTAAACTTGAGAACATCTTTCACTCATCATTTTTAATTACTTCTAGCGCCTATGCCTGCTCAGCATAGCCTATTGCTCTCTCTATCTCCCTCCCTCCGAGGTAGCCTACAAGATGTTTCTCCCTCAGGTATAAATGAATGAAAATTGTTTTAGAAAGTAGCCGCGGTAGCCTGCTTCCTCTTTGTTCCAGGCCCGTGATCGTTTTCGGCTGCGCGAACATAGGCTACCTATTAAATGAATAGAAGTGAATTTGGAGAGTGAATTAGAACTAGACACCCATCCATTTGAGAGCTTAGATTATCTGCCCAAACCCGAACTGCGGGCCGGTGTTACGGATCTCGAGATCCAACAACACCGGTGTTGGGTCGAAATTGTTCATCCCTCGGTTCCGTCGGGTCAGGTTCCTAATCACAGAACGCATGTCTCCATTTTAAAATAGCCTATAAATAACATTTCTAAGTAGCATAGAAAATGTAAAAACTAAATATAAAAAATAAAATACTTTGAAAAAGTTTAAAGTCAAGTTTGCTTAAAGGGATAATCCGGAGTGAAATGCACTTTAGATCAATTTTTCGGACTATTGGGAGTACATACGTTGAGTTGACACCAAAATCATGTCATTCGGATGTATTTTGAGAAAGTTCGAGTTCACCGTTCTTAGACAAAACTCGTTAGCCTGGAAGTGACCGGGGCAGGTCCTTTCGCCACTACAAAACGCTATTTTTATACCTCTTCTACTGTTCCAAACAACGCTACACTTACGTGGTAGTGAGTAGAGGGTCCCTAAAGCCAAACCGAAGTATCCCCACGTCTTTATGTGGTCGGATAGAGAGTCCAGAATGAATTTAATCGAGTCAGTACCTTCCGGAAATGTCGCTGTGGCAGCTGCGCAACGCTTCAACAACACTTTACTAACATTTCCGGAAAGGTACTGACTCGATTAAATTCATTCTGGACTCTCTATCCGACCACATAAAAACATGAGTATACTTCGGTTTGGCTTTAGGGACCCTCTACTCACTACCACATAAGTGTAGCGTTGTTTGGAACAGTAGAAGAGGTATAAAAATAGCGTTTTGTAGTGGCGAAAGGACCTGCCCCGGTCACTTACAGGCTAACGAGTTTTGGCTAAAAACGGTGAACTCGAACTTTCTCAAAATACATCCGAATGTCATGATTTTGGTGTCAACTCAACGTATGTACTCCCAATAGTCCGAAAAATTGATCTAAAGTGAATTTCACTCCGGATTATCCCTTTAAGGTTTGTTCAAGAACTCTGCCAGAGTTTTTACCTCAAACAACACAAAGCCACAGAAGTTTGGAGACAACGACATTGAGGCCATCTCCAGTCACTTTCAAGAGGTCCTGTTGTCAGCCAAGGTTGCAACAGAAAAGATCCTGGAACAATGGACCATACTCATAACGAGACTGTACCAACAGGCGAACTTTGACAACCTGACCTGGCCCGAGGTGAACACACAGAATAAGGAGGGTCTAAACACCCAAGTCAGCTCTGCTGTTGAAGACTAGGATTAGGTTTTATTTTTGAATAACTGAGAAAACAGAAGATGTTGATGTTTGTTTTGCGTATTATTAACCTAATCATTCCTCAAGAAAGAAGTTTGTGATAATAATAAAGTCTGTGAGTTAGCCTTCCATGCTAAATCAACATCTACATGAAATAATGATACATGTTGGGTATGTTAAGAAAAACAAATGTTGAAGTGTGAGTGTTTCCCTATAGAACTTTTCAAGATTCTCTGTGCGGTCTATTGACTATGTACCAGCCCTAAATGTTTATCAGTAGTGACATGGTCCCATGCCAAGTGGAACTTTTAAAGATTCAGAGAAATACTAGATATCAAGAAAGAGGAAATGATAGAACTATAAAATAAGTCTAACCTTTTGTTTATTGTATCATGAATATACACATAATGTATTGATGCAATAGAAATGGAGCTTCATAGCTCCACAGGGGGGAATATGTGGGATACATTTTATATGTTTCCCATTGTATTAACCATTTACTATAGCTTACATATATGTGACCCTGTAAAGCGGAACCAGTCGTTTCGGTAAAATTTAGTAAATTAAGTTATTGTACTCACGTGAACGGCCATAAACTAAGCTTTCCAACGATATGTATATCGAGGGTATTACACAAACTATCGCTAAGATAACCGCATCCAAAGTTGACATGGTTCTCCTGTCATGATATGCCAGAAGAGGAGAAATCACCTGTTTAAGCAGCGCGTGCACAACGGGAATGACAGCAAATGTGTTGAATCTTCGCCGGGTTTAACAATCAACATGTAGGTTTTTCAGTGAAATGCGTTCACGATATGAAACTGTAGACTGTATACAGCCGAATTATGCGAAAACGTGAAATTCAACATTTTAACCCGGAAGTTTGTTATTGTTGATTTTCTCAAAATAACGATGTGCGCAAAACGACTGATTTCGCTGTGAATGGTCACATATAATTAACTCTAGTTGCCATCCAGGCCTTACGAATGTGAGGATGGTGACCCCATGGTGAACCCATGGCACACAAACACAAACATGGTTGAGGAGTTCTTGTAAACATTCTTATCTCTGTTAATCACCAGGTGGTTAAAGACTCACTAAAGTGTATCTAGTGATTTTCCATGTGTGTGTGTGTTAAGGGTATAAGAAAGGGCTTCACCCACAGATGTGTGGGCTTGTTACTTTGACTTCATGTCAGTAACATGCTCCCGGTATCGTGAATAAAGCTGCAGTCTCACACCAGTTGTCTTGGAATAATTTTGACCACAGCCACAGAAGTTTGGAGACAATGACATTGAGGCCATCTCCAGTCACTTTCAAGAGGTCCTGTCGTCAGCCAAGGTTGCCACAGAAAAGATCCTGGATCAATGGACCATACTCAAAACGAGACTGTACCAACAGGCGAACTTTGACAACCTCACCTGGCCCGAGGTGAACAGACAGAATAAATGCCTATGTCCCGATGTTCTTAGCCTCATCGACCTGATCCTGTCCATTCCAGCATCCACCGCTGAATGCGAACGAGGCTTCAGCGTAATGAAGCAGGTAATAATTGATTCATTACCTCTGTGTTTCTCAAGAACTCTGTGCTTTAATGTACTCAGTGCCCCTTTCCCTCTATTTTGCATACATTAGGTCAAGACTGATTGGAGGGCCTCACTCCTGAAGCTCTTTCAGACCTTCTCACAGTACAACTCCTCTCCCCAGACTTGAAACAGTTTGATCCCACACCTTCAATCAACTTGTGGGCCGAAGAGGGTGTTCGAATGAAAAGGCCAGACTTTACGGAGGGCAGAGTGGATGAAGAATACTTTGCCTGATTACTTTGATTATTTGATTACTTTGCCTCATATGTTCAGTTATTGACCAAGTATGAATGATACACATGAATGAAATTTAAGGTGTTAAAAATACTGCAGTAGTTTTAATAAATGACTGGAAAGTAAAAAAAAAAAAAGTCTTTGTTCAATCTTTTCAAAATATTAAGGTTTTCCTTGTGACGTTTTGGTCACGTGATTCTAAGTTCCATCGCCGACTGGTAGTCAACTGGTAGGCAAGCTGGCGAGTCAACGCACTGAACCTTCGTTGGCTAACCTAACTTTTTCATACATTAACTTGATTAACAGGCTAGATATGGCGGGACGCCTAAGCACACTGCCGCCTCATGGAACAGGCACAACAAAGTCAGCATATTTTTTACCTCGTTTTTATACACATTACACGTGAACACGTCCTCTCCATACATGTTCTGCCTTGGATGGATCTTAAAAGCTATGTTTCCACCAGGCAGTATGGTACAGTTCGGTTCAGTACGTTACGTTTTGGTACGGATCAGTCCGGTTTGTGTACCCACTGCAAAAGGCACTACTGTATAAGATTGCTGGCTGTGCGCCATAGGGCAGCATTATCATATCATTTAAATAAACTCGTCATAAAAATAAATACAGTGGACACATAAAGCTGCTTGTTTATGTTGCATATTACATTACGTTCTCCTGCATTTTCCTAACCACTTCGTCAGGTGGCGACACCTAATACCGTACCACAAACGGAAACGATTAAACAAACAAACAAACAAATGCTACGCAAGTAGTTGCCATCTCTTAATCTGTGTTTCGATCATAAAAAATACATTTCGGAGATATTTGTAAGCGTAGTAACTATAGTAGGCCTATGTGTAACATAATGTAACCCCGCTGATATGTACGGAATGATATGTTTTGCCTACCACTCTGGCTACTACTCCAGTTGTAAACAAACGGTCACATGAACTTAAGGCATTATGACGTTCGTGGAGGCAAAACCTTAATAGTGTATAATGACATGAAAAAAGCAATAGTTAAAAGGTCGTATCATCGTTGGTACTTAAAAATAGCTTTAAAATGTGTTTTTTGGCTGGTAAAAAATCTGCTTGGCCGGTAACTTTTTCCAGTTACCAGCCACATTGCCTGGTAAGCCAAAATGTTAATTTTTACCCCTGTGTGTGTGTGTACCTGTTGTAGTTTGAGGGGCAGAGGCAGGTCCTGTGCGTGCGTGCGTGTGTGTGTGTGTGTGTGTGTGTGTGTGTGTGTGTGTGTGTGTGTGTGTGTGTGTGTGCAGGTGTGTGTATGTGTGTGTGTACCTGTTGTAGTTTGAGGGGCAGAGGCAGGTCCTGTGCGTGTGTGTGTGTGTGTGTGTGTGTGTGTGTGTGTGTGTACCTGTTGTAGTTTGAGGGGCAGAGGCAGGTCCTGTGCGTGTGTGTGTGTGTATGTGTGTGTGTACCTGTTGTAGTTTGAGGGGAAGAGGCAGGTCCTGTGCGTGTGTGTGTGTGTATGTGTGTGTGTACCTGTTGTAGTTTGAGGGGCAGAGGCAGGTCCTGTGCGTGTGTGTGTGTGTATGTGTGTGTGTACCTGTTGTAGTTTGAGGGGAAGAGGCAGGTCCTGTGTGTGTTGCAGCATCTCCTCCAGGCTCCTGGGTGTGTGTGTGTGTGTGTCTGTGGGGGGAGGGGAGGGGGGCAGGGGGCTGAACTCCGAGCAGAAGGAGGAGTCTAGATGTTGGGGGGCGGAGCTAACACTGCTGCAGGGCGTGGCCAAACTGTGCCCCATCCAATCAGAGGGCGGATACGGCTGCACAGGAGATGACATCACAGGATCTGTAAGAGTCAAGTCAAGTGTATTTATAGCGCATTTCATACACAGAGGCCAATACGTGTGCTTTAAATTAGGGCTGGAACAATACGCATCACACATAACATTTCTATAGCCTAACTTGGAACACCAGAGGATTAGAATACAATATATCTATTGTTTAATATCCTGAAAGAGATATGAATTTCTGATATTTATGACAGCATACTTTATGCATATCAGCCCTTGAGCAATACAACTACTGTTGTCTAATTACTGTAGCAGATCTGCCATTGCCAAAACATTTTATGAGTACTACCGATTTCAATGAAATTCAATACCAACTTCGTATCCGTTCGCCCCTTCTACGTACAGCCCAAAGTGAATGGGCTACAACCAGGGTAGCCTACTTTGGTGGCACTGTATGTGTGTGTGTGTGTGTGTGTGCGCGTGTGCGTGTAAAGAATATCATACAAATTATATATCAGGGCCTGAATTTGTGTGCGGGATTGCGGGTATCCCGTATATTTTTTTCATTTCCCGCACCTTAATTCGGAGATTCCCGCATTAGAATATCATTGGAGGAAGATCCTCCGCGGAAGTGCCTCCGTCAATGAACCAATCAGTGGAGCTGATCGTGTTGCTAATAATGCAGGTTAACTGTACATATCAGAAGTTGTCATGCCGCAGGAAAGTCGAGCATGTGGATCGAAAATTAACTGAATTAACTTAATCATTTCAGTTGCTTAGTTGTTAATAAATCAAACGTTTTATTGAGCATCCAACTTCGTGTCACTCACTGGACTTACAATCAGGGTCAGAACGGCAGAAAGACGTACGAAACTCCAATGGTAGCAGGCAGCTAGCTAGGGTAAGTCAGTTAACGTAGCAAAGGAGAGAGCAAGGAAATTATATGTTGCCTCGTACCTAGCAAATGAACGAACGTCTGAACAAAGACATTTCTGTAACTACAGTATTTAGGTCTAATTTAGCTGAAAACGAATTTAAGTAATTTTAACATAACTAGCAAGGTTTGAAATTGTATCCTAGGATTTTCTTTTATTGTTTTTACAAAGTGCCATTGATGCATTCTCTTTTAAAACATTTGGAAACTAGTTGATTAAAGGTTTCTAATGGTGTCACTTATGAGTCATTCTGTGTCAAATCAGATAAGGTTGTTGCTGCACCTTCTCAGATTTTGTTCAAACTTTGTCTATATCATCAATGGGTCCTACAACCAAGGCCTGTGAAATATTTCTGTGCAAATCATCTGTCTTCTTTTTCAGACCTTGTAATTGTTTCATTTTTACAGCTTGAAAAACACATGCCATGTTTGGGCATTACAGTTTTTCTCAAATGCTAAAACACAAAAGCCAATCCTCTAAACCAAATGACCAGTTGTCTAAATACAATTTACTAAATCTAGCCATAATTTTTCAATACCATAAACACATTTCACATGAAGACACAATTCACAAAACACAATTCTCCGTTCTCATAAATCTAAGCACATCTTTCCTTGCTAAAACACATGTTGCAAAACATATTCTCAAATGAAAGCTCATGTGATGCAAAATGCTTGCCACAGTCAGCAATAACTGAACACAATGAACACACCTGGCGTCATTTATTACACACAACGACTCAAAATTTAAGACACTTGTTGCTAATGCCCACAGTGACTGTGGTGTGTGTGTGTGTGTGTGGTGTGAATGAAGAAAATAAAAGAACTTCATACCCTGATCATGTGTGAGTACTGTTGTGTGCAATAGATTCGTTTTTTGCATTGAGTTGTGTTACAGTAGTGTACTTGCAGAATTTTCTGTAATCTTCATATGAAACTCACAACTCTAAATGAAAAGCTCTTTTCCAAAACGCTATAAATCCATTTTTGAAAACATTACTGTACTGTAACAAATCATGTTACTGTATTTACAGTAATTGTGTGTTTCAGGTAATATCAATAAAAATGCAGTTGTTTTGTTTTTATTGAGTAAAGATAAATTATTGTAACTAAACATAACCCAATACAGTTTCACTGAGATTACTTGAAAAACAAAATTTTAAAAATATATTTATGAAAATTCATTAGTAAAATGGTGGATATAGCGTTTTGGAAAATAACTCTTCAAATGCCTAATCCTCTGCAGAGATCAAAGAAGATCTGTTACTCTAAAGTTTTTTTAAAATATGCATTGGCAGTTATGAAACAAAGAACCTTCTCACAAATTGAGCATTGCGTTTTCAATTGTTTTGCTGTAGTGTGTAATGATGTGTATAGAGTTTACATTTTTTAAAGCTTCCAGCTGCTCTTTGGGTGTGAAAGTTTGAGTTTTGAAGTGAGAAGGTGTGGTTGTGCTTATGTAGCTTTAGAAAAGGGTATTGTGTTTAGACACTGGGGAACATGGAGGAAACGTTTGTGAAATGTGTTTTGAGAAAAACTGTAATATCTTGACAAATATGTTCCCTAGCCACCATTTTCTAGGGTGGAAGATCAACTCCTAACTGGCATTTGAGCCTCCTACAGATTCTAGTTCTTGAGCAATGAGCTTGTAGCCTGACGAGCCAGACCCACATCAAGATGTAGGGTCTGGACACTCACCGTAGACAGGGCTCAATCAGAGGGGTGGGATAAACAGTTGTCTTTCAAATTCCCTCCCCGCAATAGGATAACGCTAAACGAATCATCTTCTTGTTTTCAAGTAGCAGGATGCATAACCTTCCCTCGCCACGCAATAGGATAACGCTAAACGAATCATCTTCTTGTTTTCAAATAACAGGATGCGTTACCGTCGCAACTTCTGGTCGCATGTCAGTCACCATTATGTTAAGCCCACCCACTGACTCTATACACGCTGTGATTGGCCCGCTTTTATTTTCCATTTCTCAGCTCGTTGCTCTACGGAGCGTTGCTAGACTGCCCCGCCAGCCAAATTACATTTGCTGCCGCTAGGGGCGTCTAGATTTCTAGGCTAATGAGCTTGTGAACTTGGACAAAAAAAAGAGGCAGACCCCCCCCCCCCCCGTAAAACTGGCTGTTACTTGAAAAGTATTGATCTTAGCACAAAACCATTTCACAGAGTGTCTCCTGGGTAACATAGGTGCACATGGTATTTTTTTCAGATGTTTTTGAGACGCAAGTGCGTGCGCTTTGGTTGATTTGACGTGGAATGACCCAAATAGACTTTGCCAGAGTCTAATTTAGCAAACCAGTGATAGTGATCCTTCTCAAAGAGGGTAAGAAACAGCATGTGTGACAACATAAGCCATCGCTTCTACACCTAAGGACCTGTGACCATGACAACATAAGTTAAGGGCCTGTGACCATGACAACATAACTGTGACATGACAACATAAGTTAAGGGCCTGTGTCGTCTTAAGACGGCTGCTGCAGGCGGCTACCAAGTCGAATCCACCTATTGTTCAACGCCCAAAGGGTAAAATCCACCTATTGTTCAACACCCAAAGGTTAAAATAGCTGTGGCATGAGGCGCGTACCCAAAGGTTAAAACGACGCTGAGACGCTTGTTAAACAAGGATGCAGCTTTCAGTTACAATTGACCAAGTTCCCATTGAAATGCACTACGGGCCTGATGCATGTACTGGCCAGGAGATGGCGCCATATCCCTGCACATGACCATAGGTCACCTTTTAGGCCTGGCCAGAGAATGTCTAATGAGGAGAGAACATCCACTCTCTGGAAATAAACTGCTATAAACAAGCAGTAGCACTTTAAAGCAAATTCTGTGACTTACTAGAAGCCAGTGCAGGGATTTAAAGGAATAGTTCGGAATTTTGGACATAGGACCTCATTTCCAACTTTGCCGAGGTGACATAAGTCGGTGGAGACCATTTTTATCGCGTTTAACCCCTTCCTTCAGTTGTAGCGTTCACCTTTGCTAAGGCTGGTTCTGAGCTAACGCATTTCAACGGTAACATCCAAAACAGTCTTACCCTTAGCCTACTCACTCCACAGCACACCCGAGACAAGTAAATTAAATCGTCAGACTATCGATATACATGTCCGTGTTGATAGAATAATTTTAGAAATAAAACTAACCTTGCCACTCAATGATTTATTCCATTTTGAGGGACTAGTTTCTCAATATCAATCCGCCACTGCCATACAGGGAACAAAGTAGGCTATTGCAATGCGATGCAAGGTTAGTTTTATTTCTAACATTGTTCTATGAACACAGGCATGTGCATCGATAGTCTGACGTTATAATTTATTTGTTTCGGGTGTTCTGTGGAGTGTTTTCAGTGGCAGGCTGGATGTTACCGTTGACTTGCGTTATCTTGGCACCAGATTAGCACGAGATGAACGCTGCAACTCATAGGAAGGGCAGAAATTCACTGAAAATGGTCTTCACCGACCTATACCACCCCGACTAAGTTGGAAATGAGGTCCTATGTCCAAAATTCCGAGCTATTCCTTTAAGAATTGGAGTGATGTGGTCAGTTATTTTTGTTTTGGTGAGCACACTAGTTTCTGCATTATTAATAAATGCATGAATGTTTTTTTTGACATCAGCCCACTAAGCTTGGCAATATTTTTGATGTGGTAAAAAGCTTCCATGTGGTTGCAGAAATTTAGATCACTGTCAATTAATACGGCAAGATTTTTAACAGTGTCTTTTGCTTTCAATCCTTTATCAAGGAGAGTGGAAACCCTAAGTCTTTCCTCTTTTTTTACTAAATACAGTTACTTCCGTTTTGTCTTAATTCAGCTGAAGAAAATGTTGAAACGTCCAGTTAGTGTTTTGTTCTACACAGACAGAGAGCAGAAATCTGAGCAAGAGTCTTCACAGCTGACAGTTTTCATAACATTTCCCCACATCGTGTTCTGTTATTCTTGCTGTAACATATATCTTGTACAAAGATGCATTTTATTATTAAAGTGGCATGGTTGCTGTCAAAATTCACCGGTGTTAGTTTGAACACATTTCCTCAATATCGGCTTTTGGGGATGAATGGGAGCCGTAAATCCCAGACTAGCGGCGACCAATTAATATTTTGCCGGATTGGGTGACACGTCCTGCCTTAATATACGCGATAGATGTGCTGCCTACAGTATTTTAATACATAACGCTATACTCACTCTTTACATGTAAACATATCCTTTACGTACATTCATTTCCACGTGAACGTAGCATACGACCACGTAAGGTAACGATAAATTAGCTTATGATAGGACAGCTGACAAACTCGTTATCATTATCGTTACACTAGCCGAGAAGGTAAACAGACGCGTCTATCTTCATCAAGTCGAGTTGGCTGGACCATTACGTTAAGCACTTAAACTAAGACGAAACTGTGAAAAAAAGTAATGTTGCTCACAGTACAAAATGCAAAACCACAAGCATCAAGAGGCTAACGTCAACAGCTAGCTAACTTATCTTGGATGAAGTTAACGTCAGAAAGGTTGCCTTGCTTCATGTCAACTGTTGACACAAACCAGTTTTCCGATAATGTTAAGACACCCCAGGTTTGCAACTAAAGCAACACTTTCACAGACCAAGTTATAGCAGTTATGTGTAGAGACAGCCACTTACCCTTGAAGTTCAACGTTTCTAACCTGGTAAAGTTAACGCAAGAGGAATAGGTCGACTTTCCAAACGAACCGCCACTGCACAATCAAACCCGCGAGAGTCATACGTATTTGCGTCATGTACGTAGCTCGGCGCTACCGGGAATTGTAGTCTTTCCTATTCTTCCTGTGCAACGGTAACTTGCTTTCATTCACCAAACCATCTCAATGGACATCCCCACCACGTCTGCTGCAATTTAAAACAGTTATTGAAGTAGGGAGAAAGGAGATGTAACTGAATTATTTTTTTAATATTAGACTGTACTAATTTGATTTTAAACCCATTCAAATGGCAATGTGGCCTTCAAAACCCGGAAGCGTAAGAAATACACACATAATATCCTTAAAAATCTCTTTATTATCACAAATGATGGTACATTTCTAACTGTGCACTAGATGCATCTTAACTCTTCAGCATGTATGTACATACGTGTGTGTGTGTGTGTGTGTGTGTGTGTGTGTGTGTGTTTGGGGGGGGGGGGGGGGGTTTATCCTTTTACAAAAAACACACTACAATGGAATTCTCACAGAGTGATTCCCATTTGGCACAAATGTAAAGACTTTATAAAAGAGACAGAATATAAACTACATCCGCCTGCACACCACACACTGCCTACGCTTACAAGCACAACATATTTCTACTTTAATCAGAATGGTGAAATTATACAGAATTAATAATGAGGATAACAACCTGGATAAGACCTAAGTCTACTTCTAAGACCCATATCACCTGTACTACCAGAACACTGGGCCATTAACCACATTACTGGGGAAATGTCCCTTTTGAAATATAAATTTACGCATCAATTTACGCATTTTCATCCAAGGAATTAAGGCAGCTTGGTCGGTTGCTCTGACAACTTGGCAACATAGTGAAAAGTGTGGAAATCTGGAGTGAAAATAAGGCCCAGCATGCTAACCAGATTAGGCCTAGCGTGCTAACGAGGCTAAATGATGCCTCACATGCTAACCAGATGAGGCCTAGCGTGCTAACGAGGCTAAATGATGCCTCGCATGCTAACCAGATGAGGCCTAGCGTGCTAACGAGGCTAAATGATGCCTCACATGCTAGACTAAATGAGGACGATTTATGAACTCAAACCTGACAGCTAAAATGTAATTGGAATTAATGGAATGGAATTAATGGATGGGCAAAAGCATTGCAAAATCTGAATATGTTGTGCATGTAACCATAGTCACCAACTCGCAGCATCACCATGGCAATAGGGCATTTGATCGAGTTCCAGAACATTCCTGGCTCACAGCTGCCCTCCATCTTCACATGAGTGATATACACATACTGTATAATATAACACAGTCACAACAGTGGGGCTATGAATTACCTCAGCATCATAACAGAGTCACAACAGTGGGGATATGAATCACCTCAGCATCATAACACGGTCACAACAGTGGGGATATGAATCACCTCAGCATCATAACAGAGTCACAAGAGTGGGGATATGAATCACCTCAGCATCATAACAGAGTCACAACAGTGGGGATATGAATCACCTCAGCATCATAACAGAGTCACAACAGTGGGGCTATGAATCACCTCAGCATCATAACAGAGTCACAACAGTGGGGCTATGAATTACCTCAGCATCATAACACGGTCACAACAGTGGGGATATGAATTACCTCAGCATCATAACAGAGTCACAACAGTGGGGCTATGAATCACCTCAGCATCATAACACGGTCACAACAGTGGGGATATGAATCATCTCAGCATCATAACAGTCACAACAGTGGGGATATGAATCACCTCAGCATCATAACAGAGTCACAACAGTGGGGATATGAATCACCTCAGCATCATAACAGTCACAACAGTGGGGCTATGAATCACCTCAGCATCATAACAGAGTCACAACAGTGGGGCTATGAATCACCTCAGCATCATAACAGAGTCACAACAGTGGGGCTATGAATCACCTCAGCATCATAACAGTCACAACAGTGGGGCTATGAATCACCTCAGCATCATAACAGAGTCACAACAGTGGGGCTATGAATCACCTCAGCATCATAACAGAGTCACAACAGTGGGGCTATGAATCACCTCAGCATCATAACAGAGTCACAACAGTGGGGCTATGAATCACCTCAGCATCATAACAGAGTCACAACAGTGGGGCTATGAATCACCTCAGCATCATAACAGAGTCACAACAGTGACCGCACAGAGGATATGATCATCACTTCAGCATTATAAAACAATAGGATGAATCCTCATTTCAGCATTATAAAACAATAGGATGAATCCTCATTTCAGCATTATAAAATAATGACAACAATGATAAGTTTTACAGTTACAACACAGGGGACATAAGTAGTCATTATAAAAGTATTACAACAGTGACAACACTGGGAATATGACTCATCATAATTAAAATATAGAACACCTGAACTGGCTTGGCCTGGAAGCTGCACTTGCATATGGCACACTGCATTTGTGTGTGTGTGTGTGTGTGTGTGTGTGTGTGTGTGTGCATACATATGTGTATGGATGGGTCTGTGTGTGTGTGAATGCGTGTGTGCATGTGTGTGTGTGTGTGTGTGTGTGTGTGTGTGTGCGCACTTTAAGAGTCGTCAGATTATCCCCACAGGTCCTCTGTCCGACCAAACTTGTAGATGAGTGTACTGCAAGAGAGCAAAACAACCAACAGTTCATATGTGACCCTCCATAGCGAAAACAGTCACTTCGGTAAAATCTACAAAATCAAAATTAAGCTATTGTGCTCACATGAAAGGCCATAAACTAAGCTTTACAACGATACATATGGCGAAGGTATTACAGAAACTAAGATCGCTAAGATAACAGCATCCAAAGTTGACATGGTTCTCCCGTCACGATATGCCAGAAGAGGAGAAATCAACTTTTTAAGCAGCATGGACAACGGGAATGACTGCTAATGTGTAGAATCTTCACCGGGTTGAACAGTCAAAACGTATGTTTTTCCGTGAAATGAGTTCACGGTATGAAACTGTAGACTGTATACTGTCAAATTGTGCGAAAACGTGAAATTCAACATTTTAACCCGGAAGTTTGTTTATTGTGGATTTTCTCAAAATAGTATCGTCTGACAAGCGACTGTTTTCGCTAAGGAGGGTCACATATGAGTATAATAACAGTATAGTCTTTGAATGTTTAACACTCTGTAAAGCGCCATGAGACATGTGTAATGTTTGGCGCTCTATAAGTTAAATTAAATTGAAATTGAAACATTTATCAAACGGTTCATATGAGTATAATAAGAGTATAGCTTATATATCAAACGGTTCATATGAGTATAATAAGAGTATAGCTTATATATCAAACGGTTCATATGAGTATAATAACAGTATAGCGTTAGCTTATATATCAAACGGTTCATATGAGTATAATAAGAGTATAGCTTATATATCAAACGGTTCATATGAGTATAATAACAGTATAGCTTATATATCAAACGGTTCATATGAGTATAATAACAGTA